>NC_048304.1:53786453-53873078 GCF_013100865.1 Trachemys scripta elegans | reverse complement strand
CAACTCTGAGAGGCAACTCTGAGAGGCATCTCAGAGTTGGTAAGACAACTCCCACCTGTTCATGCTCTCTGTATGTGTGTATATATATCTCCTCAATATATGTTTCACTCTTTATGCATCCGAAGAAGTGGGCTGTAGTCCACGAAAGCGTATGCTCTCATAAACTTGTTAGTCTCTAAGGTGCCACAAGTACTCCTGTTCTTTTTGCAGATACAGACTAACACGGCTGTTACTCTGAAATACTACAATCTCAGTGATCATGGATTCAAGTCTCACACAGAAAGGTCTGCTCCAGTTTACCCAGCTGCAAAATGCGTACTTGATCCATCAGGTTAAGCCAATCCAAGGTGGTTTGACATGATTCTGGCCACGTCACTCCTGTCTGTATGATTGACTACGAAACTGAGGTGTCTTAGCTGTGTCAGCCTCATCAGCCATTAGCTCAATGGAACTTTAACTGGGGCCATGCTGCGGGTGTAGCGGGAGGAAAAGTTTTCCCACGCTCCCGTAAGGCCATGCTGCGGGAAGTAGGATGGAGAGTTTTCCCATGCTTCCTTATGGTTATGCTGCGGGAGTATCGGGAGAGAGAGTTTTCCCACGCTCCCTTAGGGCCATGCTGCGGGAGTAGCGGGAAGGAGAGTTTTCCCATGCTCCCTTAGCCGCCAATCGTGGGGTGGCGCGCGGTGCATGTCGGTCCCGAGGCGGACTGTCCCCTCGCTGTGGGGCACTCGGAGTCTCGCCTGACGCCATGTTCCTTTGGGCAGCTGCCGCCCGGGGCTTCTAGCTGCCGCCGCCCCCGCAGCCTCTAGAGCCGCAGTCGCCGGCCGGGAGCAGAGCCAGGCCATGTCCGTCAAGGAGGGGAGTAAGGGGCTGCCGCCGCCTCTCGGCACCAGCGACCGGGCCGTTAAGGGTGAGTCCCGTCAGCGCCGCGACCGGTCCTCTGCGGGGTTAACGACACGGCTGCGGGACGTGGGGTGGGGTGTGTGTGAGGGGGGTGCGTGCATAGGAGATATGGGGCTGTATGAGGGGGGGCTGTGTGCGATTGTGGGTGTTTGAGAGAGAGGGGGGCTGTATATGTCTGAGCATGGGGGGCGGGGGCTAGGCATCCGTGTATGTGTGTCCCCGGTGTGTATTGTGGGGTGTATCTATAAAGAGTACTTTGGAGGCTTGCGCACTGTAGACAGGCTCCTCTCTGTGTGCACGGTCTCCTCCACATGAGATCCTTGCAATGTTCTTTTGCTGTCTTAATAGTCAGTCCCTTCTCTCCAGCGTGCACCCTGACAGAACAGAGGAGGGGAGAGCATGGAGTAGTTGCCTCTTTTGCTATTGGTTATTGCTTTCAGGTTTCTAATTCTGATGGATTAGTGGCCAAAGTGCTGCAGTATGTGTAGACCCTTTTTTCAGGGTGCAACAGGTCTGTTCTTTTAGTGTTTTTACAAAAAAAGACCTTCTTTATAATAGCATCGTTTTAAAATAGTAGCAACACGCATAAATTGTGGATTGTCAGGAGAAGACTGAGTGACCCATTAAGAACTTTTCCAACTTCAATTTGCATGAATCATATAGAACAAGATTTTTATTTTATGGTCTTCTATGTTCGATAATTAAACTGTATTTACCTGTGGTGGGGTTATTTATTTGAAGTGGCTTATTCTTTTGTGCTTGTACAGTTTCTATGTAATTTCAGAGTTTCTGTTGTATGCACCAATTTGTTTTGAACGCTGGCATTCTTAGAAACACATTGTCTAAAATATGCTTTGAAAGCAACTACAGCCCTGAAGATTCAAATTTTACATAATGGGGAAGCTTGAGAAATTAAAGGGACATATTTGTTTTCAAAGCATTGGACTCCCATAGTACATTTTGTAACTCAGCGTGTTTTCCAGAGTGCTTTACTTGCAATAAGGTGGTGTTGAAGCAAATCAATAGGTTAAGCAATTGAAAATGAACAGTTGCAAAAAATAAAAGTAAAAAATACTACAAATGAGCATTCTGCCCTGTCAGTGTCTCTCAGAGCTGTTAACACAGTGTTGTAATAATGCATAGTGCGGAGGCTTGTAATATTTTTTACACTTTGCAATTTGTTGCAAGAAATAATTAGGTTAGGCCATTCAGACGATACAGGAGAACTAACAGTGAGTGGTTATTTCAAACTGCACTGGAAAACCTGCTGATTTCCAAACTCTCAAACAGTTCATGTTAATCATAACCCATGCAGTTAGCTATTCCAAAATTCAAGTTAAGACTGTTATTTTATACTTACAGAATTGTGTGCTGGGGATGCAATCTGTTTTTGATCCTGTCTATGTTGCACATAGAACCACTGTAAGTGTAACCAGGTTTTGATAGTTTCTTGATAGTAATTTGATAAGCAGTTACATCTAATATGGTTAACTGCCCACACAGGAGCATTTTCCTGATCCAACCATATGTTAATTCTGTTGGCTTGTCCACAGCTACCATGCTGCACAGTTATGTTGTGTCAGTGCCTTCTGGAGAAAATCTGGACAGTTAACCCATACTATCTCTGCTGCTGGTGTAAGGGGCAGAGAATTGTGGGCTTTTTTCACAAGGTGCAATGTGGTTTGGGATACTCTTACAGCAGAGAGCTGGAAAGTAAGATCATTGGCTACAGTAGATGCTAAGTGATCCCATCTATGCAACAGAACCATGTTGGAACCTAATTCGAACCTGACAATCATGTTACAAAGCAGGGCTGAAATGTGCTACCACCTACATAAGATGTGTTGACAATGCTTTGTTTGACATGAACTGTACACAGTCAGTTGTATTACAAAGTGGTTACAAAACTGGTGACGTTCTGTGGCATAGATGGGTCCTCTGATGTTGTATTTTCCTCCCTGTTTCCCCTACCAAGTCAGCATAGCATACTGTTTTAGTGAGAATTGTGAGGACTACTACTATTAAACAATTCCTAGTATTAGACATTAAGACCTGGTACATTTGCACCCAAGGTAGATCAGCAACTATGTTATAACAGTTCTGTCTGCACTGTAAACTTCTACCATGATTGTGAACCTCCTTACCAACCTTGCTTATTTTTCAAAGTGAACCAAAATACTTATTTTTCTTATCAGTAATGTGTTTATCCAAATCATTGAAGTCACCAGTGAAAACTCTCAAAACTCTTTTGCAGGGCACAGTTTGTACATATGGTATTTCCTCCAAACATTTCAATTCACCACAGAATAAAAGCATGCACTAGAAAAGTTTCCTTCCCTTCCTGGATGCCACATCTGTTCTCAGACGAAATTAAGTATAGGATACCAGGTTACAGTCCCTCCCAGCTGATCCATTCTATTTCATGCACCTCAAATCCTCAGAACAATAACAGAATTTAGAAACTCAGCAGAACTAAGGCATGAGTTGCTTCTAAAATCAGTGTTGGTACATGTTCAGCTTTTCAAGTTCTGAAAGTATTGTGTCATTCTGGGGACGGAAGTGAACCCAGGACCTCACAGGTGCTTTTGGATGTTATGAAGCAGCAAGGACCTAGCACAATTGAGCTCATACAGATTTTTTCAGATAAACTTCAACATATATAAGAACTTAACTTATAGAATATTGTGCACAGATATTTGTGCACCGAAAACAATTCAATGTATAATAGTTATATACACAACATTTTTAAGATGATAGGCTTCAGTGCATGCAAGTGTATGCGTAGGGTTGATAATGTAAATGTTATTAACATTGCTACAGTAAGTAACATTAAAAATAGAAAAAACAAACACCAAGAACAGCCTTACCATGGAATAGTATAGAAATAACAATGCAACTTATGTAAAGATTTGAAAATTCTTACAGTTAACTGTTAGCAAAAATTTAGATACGAAAATTAACATAAGATTTCAAAAGTAACCTTAAATCTGACTCTCCCAAAACATAGCTGCCAAGAAATGGAGTACTTCAATTTTTCTTGTAGGATGGTTGCTAAGAAAAAAAGTTAAGCCATTTGTTTTAACACAGAATACTCTAATTTATTTATAGTAACTATAAATGTCTTGCACCAGAACACTTCAGGGTCTGGTGTGCACACATCTGGTTGCAGAATACGGTTATATAGACTTTACACACAATAGTTTACCGCAACATTTCTCAAACTGGGGTCTGCAGACCCCTGTGGATCTGCGAGAATACTGCAGGGAGTTCGCTGGCCCCGCTGATCAACTTCTCCCCATCCCTCCTTCAACTCCTCCCCCCCCAGTGCCTCTTGTACACCTGGGAACAGCTATCGAGCAGTGTGCAGGAGGTGCTGGGAGGGAGAGGGAGGAGCGGGGATGGGGCACGCTCAGGGGAGGGGGCGGAATCATGTCCAGAGCCGCCAGCCCTCCCCCCCCCATATCAACTCCTTCGCCTCCCACCCAGTGCCTCCTGCATGCCGGGGAACAGCTGTTCAGCGGCGTACAGGAGGCACTGGGAGGTAGGGGAAGGAGTGGACACAGGGCACGCTCAGGGGAGGGGACAGAAAGAGGAGGAGCAGGGGCAGGAAGAGGTGGGTCGGGGGTGGGACCTTGGGGGAAGGGATGGAGTGGGGATGGGACCTGGGGCTGAGCGGGAGGCTTGGGGTCCATGAAACATTTAAAATTGAAATGGGGGTCCTCAGGTTGCTAAAATTTGAGAACTGCTGGTTTACAGAGTACGTATGTAATTTTTGACAGTAAATCTTCAGTGTTAAGGCTATGATATCTCAGGCCAGGTCTACACTACAGACCTATATCAGTATAACTATTCGCTCAAGGGTGTGAAAAATCCATACCCCCCCCCGCAACATAGTTATACCTAACCCCCTGTGTAGACAGCGCTGCGTCAACGGGAGAGCGTCTACCCCGACATAATTACCACCTCTCAGGGAGGTGGATTAACTATGCCGATGGCTCTCCCATCAGCATCTTCACTAAAGACAAGCCTTAAGAGTGTGTCTGCACTACAGCAGCAGAGCTGCCACTATACCACTGTAGCATAGTCGCTGCAGCTACAGAAGGGGGTTTTCTATTGTAGTAGTAAATCCTTGAGAGGCAGTAGCAAGGTTGGTGGAAGAATTCTTTCATTGACCTTGGGGTGTTTGTACCAGGGCTTAGTTCAGCCTAACTATATCTATCAGAGGTGTGAATTTTTCACACTCCTGAGTGATGTAGCCTGGTCAACCTCAGTTTTAGGTGTAGATCAGGCCTAAGTTATTTATTACCATGTGTTGCTAACAGATACCCTGACTGGTACGGACAATTTTTTTTTTTCTTGAGAATGATGCTCTGGGCTGTGCCTCCAGGTAGTCCATAGCATGATGGTATAACATGATTCTTTAAAAAGAAAACAAAAAATGGTTTAAACATGGCTGTTACTAGCATAGTTTGAAGTGTAGTGTGGGTACAGCCTTAGTTTTTATTACTTGGGAAAAATTGAAAAATGAGGTAGTAAATAGGGAGCGAAGGAGATTGGAGATAAGATAATTCATTCTGCTGGTAAGTGTGTCTTGTTAGCTATGGACAAAAAGTTCTGTCTTAATACAATATTTTTAATCACTTTTTCTTATCCGTTAATCAGATTTTCCAATAAGAGAGGAAAAAAATTGGGGCATGACCCACATTTTTAAAACTTTTGACTTCCATATTTAGCCTTTGTGAGAACACTTTCCTGCTTAGACAGACTTCTGATATGAACATTGTACTTGAGAAATATTTTATGCCTAATTAAAACATATTTGTTTTCTTGTAATGATGGTTGTATATGTTCAGCATATACAATCTGAATATAGTGAAGTTAAATCAAGGCTTGGATTGGTCTGGCATACTATTACATCTATGGCATACCATCACAGGTTACTGAGCACTTTTATTCAAGTAGTGAGCAAACTCAATTCCCCCCCCCCCCTTTAATGGTTTAGTTAACTTGAATGTGAGTGACTTGGTCACAGGGTATTTTCTGTGAATTAATGATCCACTGGGACATTCAAAGGCCTGAGGTGAAGTTGTGGCATTAAATACCCAAGAACTGTCCTTTGTCAAGGTTTTTATTACTATATCTTTTTAATAAAGAGAACAAAACATAATGTATATACTCGATCATAAGCTGGTTCATTTATAAGCCGACCCCCGCAAGATGGATAAGTAAAAATGGAACATTTTTATGACCCTGTTCATAAGCCGACCCTATAATTCAGGAGCCAGCAAACTTTGGCTCCCGGGCCGAGATGGTTTGTTTACCTCGAGCGTCCGCAGGCACAGAGGTAAACAAAGGGTATGTCTACACTATGGGATTAATCCGAATTTACAGAATTAGATTTTTTGCAACTGATTGTATAAAGTTGAGTGTATGCGGCCACACTAAGCACAGTAATTCGGCTGTGTGCGTCCATGTACCGAGGCTAGCGTCGACTTTCGGAGCGTTGGACTGTGGGTAGCTATCCCATAGCTATCGCATAGTTCCCGCAGTCTCCTCCGCCCATTGGAATTCTGGGTTGAGATCCCAATGCCTGATGGGGCCAAAAACATTGTCGCGGGTGGTTCTGGGTACATCCTCTTCCTCCCTCCGGGAAAGCAACGGCAGACAACTATTTTGCGCCTTTTTTCCTGGGTGAACAGTGCAGACGCCATACCGTGGCAAGCATGGAGCCCGCTCCGCTCAAGACAGCAGTCATGAAGATTGTGAACACCTCGCGCGTTATCGTGCAGTTTATGCTGAACCAGAACCTGCAAAACCAGGCGAGGAGGAGCAGGCTACGGCAGCGCAGCGACAAGAGTGATGGGGACATGGACCTGGAATTCTATCAAACCGCGGGCCCCGGCGCTTTGGAGATCATGCTGTTAATGGGGTAGGTTATAGCCGAGGAACACCAATTCTGGGCCCGGGAAACAAGCACAGACAGGTGGGACCGCATAGTGTTGCAGGTGTGGGACGATTCCCAGTGGCTGCAAAACTTTCGCATGTGTAAGGACACTTTCATGGAACTTTGTGACTTGCTTTCCCCTGCCCTGAAGCGCCAGAATACCAAGATGAGAGCAGCCCTCACAGTTGAGAAGCGAGTGGCGATAGCCCTGTGGAAGCTTGCAATGCCAGACAGCTACTGGTCAGTCGGGAATCAATTTGGAGTGGGCAAATCTACCGTGGGGGCTGCTGTGATGCAAGTAGCCAAAGCAGTCACTGAGCTGCTGCTACCAAAGGTAGTGACACTGGGAAATGTGCAGGTCATAGTGGATGGCTTTGCTGCAATGGGATTCCCTAACTGTGGTGGGGCGATAGATGGAACCCATATCCCTATCTTGGCACCGGAGCACCAGGGTACCCAGTACATAAACTGCAAGGGGTACTTTTCAATGGTGCTGCAAGCACTGGTGGATCACAAGGGACGTTTCACCAACATCAACGTGGGATGGCCGGGAAGGATCCATGACGCTCGCGTCTTCAGGAACACTACTCTGTTTAAATGGCTGCAACAAGGGATTTACTTCCCAGACGAGAGAATAACTGTTGGGGATGTTGAAATGCCTATAGTTATCCTTGGGGACCCAGCCTACCCCTTAATGCCATGGCTCATGAAGCCATACACAGGCAGCCTGGACAGTAGTCAGGACCTGTTCAGCTACAGGCTGAGCAAGTGCAGAATGGTGGTAGAATGTGCATTTGGATGTTTAAAGGGTCGCTGGCGCATATTACTGACTCGCTCAGACCTCAGCCAAACTAATATTCCCATTGTTATTGCTGTTTGCTGTGTGCGCCACAATCTCTGTGAGAGTAAGGGGGAGACCTTTATGGTGGGGTGGGAGGCTGTGGCAAATCGCCAGGCCGCTGATTACGCGCAGCCAGACACCAGGGTGATTAGAAGAGCACACCAGGAAGCACTGCGCATCAGAGAAGCTTTGAAAACCAGTTTCATGACTGGCCAGGCTTCGGTGTGAAAGTTCTGTTTGTTGAAAACCCACCCCCTTGATTGACTCATTCTCTGTAAGCAAGCCACCCTCCCCCCTTTGATCACAGCTTGCTTTCAAAGGAAATAAAGTCACTATCATTTAAAAATCATATATTCTTTATTAATTGATTATAGGAGGAGAACTGATAAGGTAGCCCGGGTGGGGTTTGGGTGGAGGATAGGAGGGAAGGAAAAGGCCACTAAAAAAGTTCAATATAATGACAGCCTTTTGGTTGGGCTGTCTACTGGGGTGGAGTGGGAGGATGCACGGAGCCTTTCCCCCTCCCCCTTGCGTTCTTGGACGTCTGGGTGAGGAGGCTATGGAACATGGTGAGGGGGGAGGGACGTTATACAGCTGCACCGGCACTCTGTGTTCCTGCTGCCGTTCCTGAAGCTCCACCAGATGCTGGAGCATGTCCGTTTGATCACGCAGCAGCACCAGCGTTGCAGCCTGCCACCTCTCATCTCGAGTGTCCCTCATGACCTCACGTTCACTGGCATCTTTCCTGTACTTTGATACCGTGTCTTTCCACTCATTCAGATGAGCTCTTTCATTGCGGGTGGATTCCATGATTTCAGAGAACATTTCGTCTCGCATCCTTTTTTTTCGCTGCCTTATCTGAGAGAGCCTTCGGGACGGAGGAGGGAGGCTTGAAAAATTTGCAGCTGCGGGAGGGAGGGGAAAAAAGGTAGAGAAGTATTTAAAAAGATACCTTTTACAGAACAATGTGTATACTCTTTCACGGTGAACAACACTATTCACATTACATAGCACGTGATTTCAGTACAAGGTCGCATTTTGCATCTTAATATTGACTGCCTGCGGCTTTGCTGCTAGAGATCACAGACGCAGGTCCGGGCAACAGAATTCGCCATTGTCTTTCGGCTCCTTTCCCACATACCAAGCAAGGCCCGTTGAGTGCTGTGGTTTTCCTGTTAACGTGCAGCAGCAGAAACCAAACGAACCCCCTCCCATCCAAGTCTCTGGGATGATCGCTTTACCCCTCCCCCCACCACATGGCTGGTATCAGGGAAGATCCCTCCCTGTCCCCCCGCTTGGCTAACTGCAGGGAAGGATTTCTCAGCCACAGGCAAATAGCCCAGTAGGAACGTCCACCTCTGTCCCCTTAATTAAATTTCCATATTTCAACCAGGTTACCATGAGTGATATCACTCTCCTGAGGATAACACAGCTAGATAAAGAACGGATGTTGCTTGAATGCCAGCAAACACTGGGACCATACGCTGCCAGGCTTTGTCATGCCATGATACCAGATTACTTGCTACTAGCATGGTGTGGTCAAGTGTCCTACCATGGAGGATGGAATAAGGCTGCACTGCCCAGAAATCTTCTGGAAAGGCTTTTGGAGTACTTCCAAGAGAGCTTCATGGGGATGTCCCTGGAGGATTTCTGCTCCATCCCCAGACACATTAACAGACTTTTCCAGTAGCTGTACTGGCCGCGAATGTATCCCAAGTCTTCAGGGCAAATTAATCATTAAAAAATGCTTGCTTTTAAACCATGTTTTATATTTACAAAGGAACCCTCACCTGAGGTCCCTTCCATGGCCTCATTGTCTGGGGGTTGGGAGGGTACTTCAGTCAGGCTGAGAGAAAGATCCTGCCCGCTGGGGAGAACGGAGTGCTGTGTGCTCTCCGCAAGCTCGTCGTCGTCCTCCTCCTCCTCATCTTCCCCGTCTGCAGAATCCTCAGGCATAGCTGAGATTACCCCCGCCTCGGAATCCACGGTCAGAGGTGGGGTAGTGGCAGCCCTCCCTAGAATTGCATGCAGCTCAGCGTAGAAGAGCGACCGTTTGCCTCCTTTGTTTTTTGATAGGCTTGTCTGAGCTCCTTAACTTTCACATGGCACTGATATGAGTCCCTATTGTGGCCTCTCTCCATCATGCCCTTGGAGATTTTTTTCAAAAGTTTTGGCATTTCGTCTTTTGGAATATAGTTCTGCTAGCACTGAATCGTCTCTCCATATAGCGATCAGATCCAGTACCTCCCGTACGGTCCATGCTAGTGCTCTTTTTCGATTTTCGGACTGCATGGTTACCTGTGCTGATGAGCTCTGCGTGGTCACCTGTGCTCTCCATGCTGGGCAAACAGGAAATGAAATTCAAAAGTTCGCGGGGCTTTTGCTGTCTACCTGGCCAGTGCATCCGAGTTCAGATTGCTGTCCAGAGCGGTCACAATGGTGCACTGCGGGATAGCTCCAGGAGGCCAATACCGTCGAATTGTGGCCACGCTAACCCTAATTCGAAATGGCAATATCGATTTTGGCGCTACTCCTAGTCGGGGAGGAGTACAGAAATCCATTTTAAGAGCCCTTTTATTTCAAAAGAAATGGCTTCGTTGTGTGGATGGGTGCAGGGTTAATTCGATTTAACGCTGCTAAATTCGAATTAAATTCATAGTGTAGACCAGGCCAAAGTGTTCTGGCACGCCAGCTGCTTACCCTGACGGGCTGAGACAGCAACTGGTGGGGAAATTTTTTTGGGGGGAGAAGCTGGGGGTCAGAGGAGTAACCTCTGTGACCAGCCCCCCACATGACCCCACCCCTAGCCCAGGACTCCCACACTCTCCCCATCCCATCCCTTCCCACCCTATCTAGGGAGGATGTCTCTGGCCTGGCTGAAGCTGCTCCTGTGGACCAGACTGGGCGGTGTGGCCGCAGCATATTCCGGCGGGCTGGGCCGGGCGGCACGGCTGCAGTGTGCTCTGGCGGGCCAGGCGGTGCGACCGCAGCTTGCTCTGGGGTCGGAGCTGAGCGGCACGGCTGCAGCCTGCCAGCCCCTGAGCTGCAGCTGCTTCGGCGGCTGGGGGGAGAGCAGCGTGGCCAGAAGCAGAGAGACTCTGGCCCCACCTCTTCCCTTCTGGCGCTGCTGCCTCTCCTTGCTCTCTCTGTTGGCGGGAGGGGCTGTGTCCCACCTCTCCCTCTCTATACCCATTCATAAGCCTAACCCTTTCTCTGGTGCTTCCCTTTTTTACTAAAAAGAATTCGGCTTATGAATGAGTATATATGGTAACTGTTTTCTCCCGAATGGAGAAAAATGCAATCTTTCTGCAGTGCCCCCATTCAGCTTCAGTCAGTGACATTGAATGTCCCTGCACCGTAGTGTATTGTGTGGTTCAGAAGTTGCAACATCATATTGTGTCAAAATTATGATTAAATATAACTTGATTTCTCTTATTTTCCTTGTTTGCCAGTAACATTTAACACTTTTCTGGTGCTTTTTACAGGTGTTTGTGATAAAAGTAATTGATTAGTGCTCTTATAACAGTTCAAACAAACTTTGGGTTCACAGATCATCCACAGATTTTGAATTTGTTAGTGTATTATGTCCTATATTGAGGAGAAGCCACTGTTTAACTACTTTCTGGCCATACTCATTTCACCAGAGAAAGGGAAAAAGTGCTTGTGTGCTCAGATTACCATGATAGAATTCTGGGGTCCATATGGATATGTGTTCACTGCAGTTATGATGGGCATCTGGATCAGCCTGCATTTTCACTCTCCCAACAACCCCCATCATCTTTGCACTCTCCTTCCCCCCCCAAATCTTTCCCCCTTGGTTTACTTTTTAAATTTATATCATCTCACTCTCTTTTGGACAGTCACCTACATACAACAAAGCACGTGCAAGTTTTCTCTTGACTCCCCCTGGAAAGGCTTCTTGTCCTCTCAGTAGTTTCCACAATCCTGGGAAAGCACTAGTGGCACTTAGGCTGCTTTGCTTTCAGCTGAAGGAGCAAGTAGATACAGTAACTCTCTGCTCATTCCCTCTCCAAATTTCTTCTCCTCTTGGATGTGGAGGCAAGCGGTTCTTTCAAACTCTGCTTATATATAGACTTTGGTGTTTCCAGCTGTCCTTTAAAATAGATTGCAGTACAGTTAAGGTAATCCCAAGAGGAGATTGTTTAAAACTGAGGAGTTGTTTAAAAGTGATGGAGATTAATCATATTCATGGTAGACTACTGAATAAGCAATTTAAGGCCTTTCTATTTCAAAGACACGCTTTTATGCCTGCTGATATTTTGCTTTCAGAACAGTATCAGTGTTTGTTCTGCTTACTAATTATATCTGGCTGATGCAAAGGGGGAAGACTACTCAAGGTTTCCATGAAAACAACTGACTCCAGTAGATACAGTGATTGTAACCACTAAACTTTTAGTTAATTACCAGTCCATATTCTGACAAACTGTTATATTTTTAAATAGTGCAGTGTGTTTTATGTCAGAATGAGAAGGTAAAGCAAATGCTTGTATTATGAAAGTAATGTAACTTTTAAAATTTTGCCATGATCAAAGTCATGCTGCAGTTAAGGGTGTGTGATGTGGAAACTGGTATCCTTAAAACACATTTGTTTTTCTTATAAGGGGCCTTTCAAAACTTTCAGTTAAAATAATAGGGTAAGTAGATTGTTTGTCAATACACTTTTAAATAGATATTGAAAAGTTTAGGGAAACCTTAAGGCTCCTGAAGTAGGTTACAGCTGCAAGGAAGCTGTTGCACAGTTCAAGAACGTTCTGATGGGTTTAAACTAAGTCTAAAGGTCCACAGGATCTAAACAGCTTTATTTATGCATGCATTGGAATGCACAAGGTCCCAAGCATTTACAAAAATGTTAGCAAAGTGGTGAATTTTGTGGCATCTTGGAAAAAGGGCAGATTCTACAGTTGTTGAATTGCAGAGCCCCTGGATCCTTAATTGAGATGAATAAGGTAGTTCACACCTTTTAGAACTATTGATTTAGGCTCTCTATGGTCTTGGCTACACTTGCGAGTTACAGCGCTGTAAAGCCGCCCCCAGCGCTGTAACTCAGTCCCCGTCCACACTGGCCAGGCATTTGCAGTGCTGTATCTCCGTGGTTGCAGCGCTGCATGTACTCCACCTCTCCGAGAGGAATAGCATGTATTGCGCTGCTGCTGCAGCGCTGCGGCGCCAGTGTGGCCGCCCAATGCACTGTGAATGGCCTCCAGAATTATTCGGCAGTATCCCACAATGCCTGTTCTAGCCACTCTGGTCATCAGTTCAAACTCTACTGCCCTGGCTTCAGGTAACCAACCATGTGACCCACCCTTTACATTCCCCGGCAATTTTAAAAATCCCTTTCCTGTTTGCTCAGGCGTGGAGTGCTTTCAGCGCATCTTTCTAGATGACCATGCCTCCACGCGCCAAGCGAGCCCCAGCATGGAGCAATGGCGAGTTGCTGGACCTCATCAGTGTTTGGGGGGAGGAAGCTGTCCAGTCCCAGCTGCGCTCCAGCTGTAGGAATTACGATACCTTCGGGAAGGTATCAAAGGACATGATGGAAAGGGGCCATGACCGGGATGCCCTGCAGTGCAGGATTAAAGTGAAGGAGCTGCCGAGTGCCTACCGCAAAGCCCGCGACACAAACGGACGCTCAGGTGCTCCCCCCGCGCCCTGCCGATTCTACAAAGAGCTGGATGCGATACTTGGGGTTAACCCCACCTCCACTCCGAGCACCACCATGGACACTTCAGAGCCGGCGTGGGTGGGGGAGGAGGAAGAGGAGGAAAATGGGAGTGATGGTGGTGGGCTGGATGGAGACACCCCGAAATTCCTGGAGCCATGCAGCCAGGTGCTCTTCTCGAGCCAGGAGGAAGGTAGCCAGTCGCAGCGGCTGGTACTTGGTGGAGGACAAACAGAAGAGCAGGTTCCTGGTAAGCTTTTTTTTTTTTTTTTTTTTCGGGAAGCAATTTTTTAGGTGCGGGCTCTTTGGGAGAGGAGGGTTAGGCATGCATGCCTAGATGTGGAATAGTGCATTGATGTGGTTTATCACATCGCGGTAATCGGCCTCGGTAATCTCCTCGAATGTCTCATCCAGAACGTGTGCAATGCGCTTGCGCAGGTTTATCGGGAGAGCCACCGTGGTCCTTGTCCCAGCCAGGCTAATGTGTCCGCGCCACTGTGCCGCGAGGGGCGTGGGGACCATTGCTGCACACAGGCAAGCTGCATATGGGCCAGGGCGGAAGCTGCATTGCAGTAGAAGACCCTCCCTTGCTTCCCAGGTCACCCTCAGCAGCAAGATATCATCCAGGACGAACTCCTATGGAAAATGTTGGGATAGTGTTCAGTGTAGGTGCCCCCTGAAGCTGTTGGCTCTCCCCAAGGCACAGAAACCCAGAGGAGAGTGCAGCCCTGAAACAATCAGTCCCCCTAACTCACCATTTTGAGACTCCCTTGGGACATGTGTGCTTTGTTTCGGACGGGAAAATTATGCTATTGTGTAGACCCTGTGTGTTTTCTACTCAAGTGCGGGGGGAATCATTACTTTGTCTGGTATAAACAATGCTGCCTCTGTTAAATGTTGCATTTTGCCTATACAGCAGCATCAACCTTGAGACCTCAGCCGTCCCTCTTATCGCCTGCTCAGAGACTGCAAAGACTCAGGAATAGACCGCGAAAAAGCAAAGAAGACATGCTGCAAGAAGTGATGCGGCAATCTATTAAAGAGAATGAGAAAGCACAGAACTGGAGGGAGAGAGAAAGCAGGATCTGCCAGGAAAACGCAGCGCACGGGCGGCAAAGCACCGCGCACCGGCAGCAAAGCACTGATCGGCTCATAAGCATCTTGGAGCGCCAAGCAGACGCTATCCAGGAGCTCATAGCCATGCAGAAAGAGGAGTAGTACCACAAACGCCACCCCCCCCTACAGCCCTTGTCCTAAAACTTTCCGTTGTGCCCCACTGTCACCTCCAACCCACTTTGCCCAACTTCTGTGTTCTTCACGCCACCAACACCAGTATCTTCACCACCCAGCCCTGAAAACCACGACCCTTACCCTCTGCACTCAACCCGCATCACCGTGCAGCACTTATTGCACAGCACACCACACAGGACATATGCGAATCTGTGATTGTACTGTTCCCCACTCCACCCCCTTGTTTCTTTTCAATAAATGGATATTTTGGCTTTGAAAACATTCTTTATTATTGCATAAAGTAAAAAACTCCTTAGCCCAGGAAATAAACAGGCATTGCAAGTCTGCTTGTCTGCTTAGCAAACACTGATTCCTAAAGCTTGGAACTATTGCACTTCACTCCCGTGCAGGGCACCAGATATCACTGCTGGTTTTCAGCCTCAAATTACTCCCTCAAGGCATCCCTAATCCTTGCAGCCCCGCGCTGGGCCCCTGTAATAGCCCTGCTCTCTGGCTGTGCAAATTCAGCCTCCAGGTGTTGAACCTCGGAGGTCCATGCCTGAGTGAAGCTTTCACCCTTCCCTTCACAAATATTATGGAGGGCACCGCACGCGGATATAACCGCGGGGATGCTGTTTTCGGCCAAGTCCAGCTTCCCATACAGAGATCGCCAGCGGGCCTTTAAACGGCCAAAGGCACACTCCACAGTCATTCGGTACTGGCTCAGCCTGTAGTTGAACCATTCCTTGCTGCTGTCAAGGTTCCCTGTGTAGGGTTTCATGAGCCACGGCATTAACGGGTAAGTGGGATCTCCAAGGATCACAATGGGCATTTCAACTTCCCCTTCCGTGATCTTCCACTCTGGGGAAAAAAGTCCCGGCCTGCATCTTCCTGAACAGCCAAGTGTTCCGAAAGATGCGTGCGTCATGCACCTTTCCAGGCCAGCCTGGGTTAATGTCAATGAAACGCCCACGGTGATCCACAAGCGCCTGGAGAATCATAGAGAAATACCCCTTCCAATTAACGTACTCGGATCCTAGGTGGGGTGGTGCCAGAATAGGAATGTGCGTCCCATCTATCGCCCCTCCACAGTTAGGGAACCCCATTTGTGCAAAGCCATCCACTATTTCCTGCACGTTACCCAGAGTCACAGTTCTTCTGAGTAGGATTCGATTAATGGCCTTGCAAACTTGCATTAACACGATTCCAACGGTTGACTTTGCCACTCTAAACTGGTTTGCGACCGACCGGTAGCTGTCTGGAGTTTCCAGCTTCCAGGTTGCCACCCGCTTCTCCATTGGCAGGGCAGCGCTCAATCTCGTGTCCTTGCGCTGCAGGGTGGGGGCAAGCTCCTCACACAGTCCCATGAAAGTAGCTTTTCTCATCCGAAAGTTCTGCAGCCACTGCTCGTCATCCCAGACTTTCATGACGATGTGATCCCACCACTCGGTGCTTGTTTCCTGAGCCGAATAGCGGCGTTCCACGGTGCTGCGCATGTCCGTGAATGCCACAAGCAATTTCGTGTCGTACGCATTACGTGGCTCGATAGCATTGTCGGACTCCTCACTCTCACTGTCACTTTGGATCTTAAGGAATAGTTCGACAGCCAAACGTGACGTGCTGGCGAGATAAGTCAGCATACGTCTCAGCAGTTCGGGTTCCATTCCCACAGACAGATCGCGCTGCACAGAAACCGTTGAAAGATGGCACCAAAGGTGGATGGAAACAAAGGGATTTCTGGGATGCGAAGCGATGCATCACGGGGCGTTGGGACAGGACCCAGAATGCCCCGCACCTACGCCCCCTTCCCACAACCCACGGCGCCAGAATGGGAAGAGGTGCTCTGTGGGATAGCTGCCCATAATGCACTGCTCCCAATAGCACTGCAGTTGCCACAAATGTGGCCACGACAGTGCTCTGGGCAGCTGTCAGTGTGGACAGACTGCAGCGCTTTTCCTACTCAGCTGCACGAAGTCAGGTTTAACTCACAGCGCTGTACATCTGCAAATGTAGCCAAGGACTTTATCGGTTTGTGCTCAGTTCATGTTTTCAGGGTTATGTCTACAGCCATAAGGGCTAGGGCATGTCTACAGTACCAAGTTAAGTGGACATAAGGCAGCTTACGTTGACCTAACAATGGCTTTGTCTACACTAGTACTTATGTCGGCAAAATTTTTGTTGCTCGGGGGTGTGAAAAAAACACTTCCCTGACCCACAAAAGCACTGGTGTGGATGGTGCTATGTCAGCAGGAGACGCTCTCTAGCTGACATAGCTACTGCTGCTCGTTGGGGTGGTTTAATTATGCTGGTGGGAAAGCTATCTCCTGCCAGCATAGAATGGCTACATGGGAGACCTTACAGTTGCGCAGTTGCAGTGGGTACAGCTGTGCTGCTGTAAGGTCCATAGTATAGACATAGCTGAAGTAAGTACACGCTACTGTGTTTTTTCTGCCGCTGTACCTTAGCCGATACGCTCACCTAGTAAATCCACCTCAAAGAGAGGCATAAGGCTTAGGTCGATGTTGTTTGGGTGACAGTGTCGGTGTAGAAACTGCCTTATTTGAATAGCTGTTGACTGTCAGGGTGGCTGTCAGCTGGAACCATCAAATTGACAAGAACGTTAATTTCACATTGGTAGGATCCCTGTTTTGAAATGTAGAATGGAAGAATTACTCCTTGTGTCTTGCTTACAACACTCCTACTAATACATCCCAGAATGATTGCTTTTTTTGCAAGAGTTACACTGTTGATTCATATTTAGCTTGTGGTCCACTATGACACCCAGGTCCCTTTCCGCAGTACTCCTTCCTAGGCAGTCATTTCCTATTTTGTATGTGTGCAACTGATTGTTCCTTCCTAAGTGGAGTACTTTGCATTTGTCCTTATTGAATTTCATCCTATTTACTTCAGACCATTTCTCCAAATTGTCCAGATCATTTTGAGTTATAATCCTATCCTCCAAAGCACGTGCAACCCCTTTCAGCTCGGTATCCTCCACAAACTTTATAAATGTACTCTCTATGCCATTATCTAAACCATTGATGAAGATATTGAACAGAACCAGACCCAGTACTGATCCCTGCGGCACCCCACTCGTTATGCCCTTCCAGCAGGACTGTGAACCACTGATAACTACTCTCTGGGAATGGTTTTCCAACCATTTATGCACCCACTGTATAGTAGCTTCATCTAGGTTGCATTTCCCTAGTTTGTTTATGAGAAGGTCGTGTGAGACAGTATCAAAAGCTTTACTAAAGTCAAGATATACCATGTCTACTGCTTTCCCCATATTCACAAGGCTTGTTACCCTGTCAAAGAAAGCTATCAGGTTGTATTGACATGATTTGTTCTTGACAAATCCATGCTGTTATTTATCACCTTATTATCTTCTAGATGTTTGCAAATTGATTTCTTTATTATTTGCTCCATTATCTTTCCAGGTACAAAAATTAATCTGACTGGTATGTAGTTCCCCGGGTTGTCCTTATTTCCCCTTTTATAGATTGGCACTGTATTTGCCCTTTTTCAGTTTTTGTTCTTTCCCTATTTTAACCTCTGATCCTGCCTCATTTTCACTGGCATTCACTGTTAGATATCCAATCACCACCAACCTTCTTGGTGAAAACCAAAACGAACAAGTCATTAAGCACCTCTACCATTTCCACATTTTCTGTTGTTGTTTCCCCCCACCCCTCCTTATTGAGTAATAGGTCTACCCTGTCCTTGGTCTTCCTCTTGCTTCTAATGTATTTGTAGACTGTTTTCTTGTTACCCTTTATGTCTCTAGCTAGTTTGATCTCATTTTGTGCCTTGGCCTTTCTAATTTTGTCCCTATATACTTGTGTTGTTTGTTTATATTCATCCTTTGTAATTTGACCTAGTTTCCACTTTTTGTAGGACTTTTTTTGAGTTTCAGATCATTGAAGATCTCCTGGTTAAGCCAGGGTGTCCTCTTGCCATGCTTCGTATCTTTCCTATGCAGTGGGATAGTTTGCTCTTGTGCCCTTAATAATGTCTCTTTGAAAAACTGCCAACTGTTTTTCCCCTTAGACTTGCTTCCCATGGGATCTTACCTGCCAACTCCCTGAGTTTGCTAAAGTCTGCCTTCCTGAAATACATTGTCTTTATTTTGCAGTTCTCCCTCCTACCATTCCTTAAAATCATGAACTCTACCATTTCATGATCACTTTCACCCAAGCTGCCTTCCACTTTCAGAATCTCAACCAGTTCCTCCCTATTTGTCAAAATTAAATCTAGAATAGCCTCTCCCCTAGTAGCTTTCTCTGCCTTGTGAAATAAGATTGTCCCCAATACATTCCAAGAACTTGTTAGATAATCTGTGCCTTGCTGTGTTATTTTCCCAACAGATGCCTGGTTAGTTGAAGTCCCCCATTACCACCAAGTCCTGTGCTTTGGATGATTTTGTTAGTTGCTTAAAAAAAGTGTCGTTCACCTCTTCTTCCTGGTTAGGTGGTCTGGAGTAGACCCTTAGCATGACATCACCCTTGTTTTTTACTCCTTTTATCCTTCCCCAGAGACTTTCAACAAATCTGTCTTCTATTTCCATCTTGACCTCAGTCCAAGTGTATATATTTTTAATATATAAGGCAACACCTCTTCCCTTTTCCCCCTGACTGGCTTTCCTGAGCAAGCTGTACCCTTCTATACCAATATTCCAGTCATGCGTATTATCCCACCAAGTCAACTATATTATAGCTGTGTTTATTTTCTGGCATTTTGAGTTCTTCCTGCTTATTCCCCATACTTGGACTATAAGGTGGATAGAAGGGGGTTACAGTGGATGAGAAGCTGGATATGAGTCAACAGTGTGCCCTTGTTGCCAAGAAGGCTAACGGCATTTTGGGCTGTATAAGTAGGGGCATTACTAGCAGATCGAGGGACGTGATCATTCCCCTCTATTTGACATTGGTGAGGCCTCATCTGGAGTACTGTGTCCAGTTTTGGGCCCCACACTACAAAAAGGATGTGGAAAAATTGGCAAGAGTCCAGCGGAGGGCAACAAAAATGATTAGGGGGCTGGAGCACATGACTTATGAGGAGAGGCTGAGGGAACTGGGATTATTTAGTCTGCAGAAAAGAAGAATGAGGGGGGATTTGATAGCTGCTTTCAACTACCTGAAAGGGGGTTCCAAAGAGGATGGATTTAGACTGTTCTCAGTGGTAGCAGATGACAGAACAAGGAGTAATGGTCTCAAGTTGCAGTGGGGGATGTCTAGGTTGGATATTAGGAAAAACTTTTTCACTAGGGGGGTGGTGAATCACTGGAATGGGTTACCTAGGGAGATGGTGGAATCTCCTTCCTTAGAGGTTTTTAAGGTCAGGCTGGACAAAGCCTTGGCTAGGATGATGTAGTTGGGAATTGGTCCTGCTTTGAGCAGGGCGTTGGACTAGATGACCTCCTGAGGTCCCTTCCAATCTGATAGTCCATGAGTCTCACATTAGTGTACAGACATCTAAGATACTGATTTGATTCCCCCTCCCCCCCGTTCTATCTTATCTCTCCCTTATCCCTGCTATAACAGCCCGTGCTCCCCCAAATTCCGACCCTTCTCTCAGGTCTCCATGTTTTTGACTTACCTGTGTGGGCTTTGGTCACTTGCACCCTTGGAAACTAGTTTTAAAGCCCTCCTCACAAGGTTAACCAGTCTCTAGCCAAAAGTAACCAGTAGCCAGTGTCCTCCCTGTGACAGAGCCATACCCTCCTCCCGCGATGGTGTGACAGCAGTCCTCTGTAGCTGGATAGCTTCCTCAGCCTTGCATGTCTCCATATGAATACTCTCAAGGAATTCCTCATGAGCCCAGATGCTCCTCAGCCTAGCCACCACCTCCTGTAGCTCTTCCATTTGCTTCCTGAGAGATTCTACCAGCAGGCACCTTTCACACTGGATGGTCCCCCGAGCCTGGCTTTCTGTGAGTGGGAAATATAGCCCACAATCTTTGCAAATCCAAACCACGATCTGGGTAGAGGCATCCATGGTTAGGTTGTCTGTCTGGATACAGGCGCAGGTGGAGGAGACAGGAGCAGCCTTGGCACTGGCGATGCAGCCCTTCCTCACCATAGCTATTATATTTTGACTCCCTCCCACAAACTCCCTCTCAAACGCCCCTGGTTGCTAGTACGGTATTGCCACCCTTACTTGTGCGCTGCAGAAGCTGGGCCCTCAATAAGCAGCCACCACTGTTACCAATAAAACAACAAGGTTTGGCCATTAGTTCCATCAAAGTCTATCTAGCAGCTATTTTGGCCTTCCACCCTCCAACTGATGGTTGTTCTTGTTTTTCAATTCTGTGTCAATATGTTTTTCGAAGGGTCTGGAAAGGTTGTACCCTCAGGTAGATGATCCTTTTCTCTTGGGACTTGAACCTTGTTTTGTCAGGACTAATGGGTCCTCCCTTTGAGCCCTTAGCTACCCTGTTCCTTGTTGCATCTCTCGATGAAGGTGGCCTTCATAGTGGCAATCACCTCATCCAGGAGAGTAGGTGAATTACATGGACACGGTTTATCTATGCCCCCATCCAAAAGTGGTATGTCTCTTTTCCATTTTAGTCACGCAACATACCTATTTTATTTATTTACAAATTCTCAAGCCCATAAGGACAAGGAGTGATTACACACTTCGAATGTCAGGAGAGTGTTTGGTTCTGTCCAAATAGAATTCTAACAGTGTAGATTGTCTTCCTAATTATTTGTGGCAGTTGCAGACAGGATGAAGGGACTGTGTCTCTTCTCAGAAGATCTCATCTTGGATATTCTCCTGTATATGCTTGCGTTACATCTTGGCCAATGTAGCTATACCAAGCAGAGTAATAGCACATTCAACAAGATCTCGTGCGGCCTTGGTGGTCTTCCTAGCTCAAGTGCCTGTCCTGATCATTTGTAAAGCTGCAACATGGTCTTCAGAGCATACCTTTGTCTCATATCACGCCATCTCTCAGCAATCTTGTGATGATGCCAGGTTCGGACGTGTGGTTCTCCAATCCTTATTCAGGTTCCAATCCAACCTCCAGATAGAATTACTTGTGAGTCACCTGAAGTGGAATGAACATGTGCAATTATTCGAAGAAACGGTTATTGTTTCTGTAAGTGTTCTTCAAGATGTGTTGCATGTGTACATTCCATGATACACACCCTTGTTCTCCTCTATATTGGAGTCTTTCCGGTAAGAAGAAGGTGGGAGGTGGGGTTTGAGTTGGGGGTGGTTCTGCCTTTTACCATTGCACAGCAGTGTGAGGCAGTATAGGGCACATGCGCTGCCCCCATGTGTACTGCTGAGAGAAAATCTCCAACAGTACACTGGATGCACACACACCTGAAGTGGAATGGATGTGTGCAACACATTTCGAACAACAGTTACAGAACAGGTTAGTAACCATTTCTTATTGTGCAGTCCCCATTCTGCCTGTTTGTCTATACTTACTTGATTTGGCCTTTGTCTGTCTGCTTGTTAATTTTGGAATCACTTTCTAAAAATGCATGTAGAAAATCATGTTGACTAAAAATTTAAATACTGGTATATTTTAGGGATCAAATTAGTTACTCTTCTTTCTGATCACTAGTTCAGGTCCAGTACTTGGAAGAGTTTACTGATCCTGAAAGTAGTTTTTTCTCTTCCTACCAAAGTTATTCTAGCTCAGGCAAGCCATAAGGTGATGGTCCTATGCAATCCTGGTTTTCTGACTACTTTGTTTTTTTCTATTTTTTGTGATATTTTTGTATTGACTTATTATATGAAAACACAAAAAATTGAAAAAGTTAAATAACGTACTGCTGGGATATGTTTCCAAATACCACATACTTCGTAGGGTCTCCAGTAGAATTATGCAGTTTTACAACTCATCAAAGCTGCACGACCAGATAATACAAAACCAAACAGTACATAGACATAACACATTAGGGTGGGAGTTACAGTAGAAAAATAGGAGAAGACATAAATAGGAAAAGGAGGGTAGGAAGGGACTTGGGAGGGGAGGGAAAGGAGGAAGGGAGGAGCTAGGTGGATTGGAGGTCTGGTATTTAGTAGTTTCAATGATTTGTATCCGAATGTATCTAAAAATGGGGTCTAATTTCTTCGAACTCATAACTTGGCCATGAGTTTTAGCAGCTTATATCTGAGGCCTTGGCTACACTCAGGACTTCCCAGCACTGCCGCGGCGGCGCGAGTGTAGTCGCGCCATGCTGTAAGTACTTCACCTCTCTGAGGGGAATAGCGTGCAGCGCTGCGAGCGTGCAGCGCTGCGAGCGAGCGAGCTCTGATTACACTGGTGCTTTACAGCGCTGTACTCACTGTGCTCGGGGGGGGGGGGGCGTTTTTACACCCCTGAGCGCAGCAAGTTGCAGCGCTGTACAGCACCAGTGTAGCCAAGGCTTAAGAGTTTAGAGTGGAAAGTTTCTGTTGTGTGGGCTTGGCAAAAAAATACATTCTCTGTTTGATCCAGCTGGGTGGCTGTAGAGTGGTAGCTGCTGGCTGGGAGCTTAGCTCTGAAGGCAGTGCCACCGCTAGCAGCAGTGCAGAAGTAAGGATGACATGGTATGGTATTTCCACCCTTCTGTGTTGCGGCCTTCAGAGCTGGGTCCTCAGCCAGCAGCTGCCACCATCTCTAAAGGTCGCAGTGAAGAAGGGTGGCATGGTATGGCACTCTTTGCACTGCTGCTGGCAGGGTACTGCCTTCAGAGCTGGGCACCCAGCCAGCAGCCGCCGCTCTCCAGCCACCCAGTTCTGAAGGCAGCGTCGCTGCCAACCGTAGGCGCAGAAGTAAGTGGGGCAATACCATGACCTCCCTACAATAATCTTACGATTTCCCCCCTCCCCATGACCCACTTTTTTGTTGGGACCCCCAGTTTGAGAAATGCTAGTCTCCGCTGTGAAATCTGTATAATATAGGGTAAAAGTACACAAACGACCAGTTTTCCTGGGGAAGACCGTGTTTTCACGGCCATGAATTTGGTAGGACCCTAACTATAGGGCAGGTTCCCAGGCTCAGACTTCCTTGGGATGTAGGATGCCTTTGTACAGCTGCCCTAGACCCTGAAATGGTTGTTTGAACCCCTCTGAACCGCTTGAGTCGCTTGCATGTGCTCCCTCAGAGTTCCACCTAGGTTGTAAGTACTCTGGGTTTCTAGTTTAACCCTTTCGGGGACTACATGGCAGGAAAGCAAGGAACACAGGCATAGCAAAGGATTTTCTTAACCACAGTGATTTTACTTCTAAATGACTCAGAGTTACAGATCTTTGAAAATAACACAAGTCCTGAGACATACTTTCCCTTAGTCTGAGCTCACTTTTTCTGTGAGCCTGAGGTTCGGCAGCATTTCAGGCTGGGCACGGTCCATCCTGTCCTCTCTTCCTTGCAAGTCATAAGAATATAAGAACGGCCATACCAAAGGTCCATCTGGCCCAGCATCCTGTCTTCCAACAGTGGTCAATGCCAGGTGCTTCATAGGGAATGAACAGAACAGGTAATCATCATGTGATCCATCCCCTGTCGCCCATTCCCAGCTTCTGGCAAATAGAGGCTAGGGACACCTTCCATGTCCATCCTGGCTAATAGCCATTGATGGACCTATCCTACATGAATTTATCTAGTACTTTTTTGAACCCTGTTATAGTCTTGGCCTTCACAACATCCTCTGGCAAAGAATTCCACAGATTGACTGTGTATTGTGCAAAGAAATATTTTTTTTGTTTATTTTAAATCTGCTGCCTATTAATTTCATGGGTGACTCCTAGTTCTTGTGTTTATGAGAAGGAGTAAATAACACGTCCTTATTTACTTTCTCCACACCCGTCATGATTTTTTAGGCCTCTATCATATCCCCCCTTAGTCGTCTTTTTTCCAAGCTGAAAAGTCCCAATCTTAATTGCTCCTCATACAGAAGCTGTTCCATATCCCACTTAATTTTTCTTGCCCTTTTCTGTACCTTTTCCAACTCCAATATATCTTTTTGAGATGGGGCGACCACATCTGCACGCAGTGTTCAAGATGTGGGCGTACCATGGATTTATATAGAGGCAAGATGATATTTTCTGTCTTCTTCTTAATCCCTTTCTTAATGATTCCCAACATTCTGTTCGCTTTTTTGATTGCTGCTTCACATTGAGTGGATGTTTTCAGAGAACTATCCACGATGACTCCAAGATCTTTCTTGAGTGGTAACAGCTAATTTACCTGTATAGTTTTATATTTATATTTCATTTTATATTTATCATGGGGTTATGTTTTCCAATGTGCATTACGTTGCATTTATCAACATTGAATTTCATCTGCCATTTAGTTGCTCAGTCACCCAGTTTTGAGAGATCCTTTTGTAACTCTTTGCAGTCTGCTTTGAACTTAATTATCTTGAGTAGTTTTGTATCATCTGCAAATTTTGCCACCCAACTGTTTTCCCCTTTTTCCAGATCATTTATGAATATGTTGGACAGTACTGGTCCCAGTACAGACCCTTGGGGAACACTACTATTTACCTGTCTCCATTCTGAAAATTGACCATTTATTCCTACCCTTTGTTTTGTATCTTTTAACCAGTTACTGATCCAGGAGAGCACCTTCCCCCTTATCCCATGACAGTTTACTTTGCTTAAGAGCCTTTGGTGAGGGATCTTGTCAAAATCTGAAAATCTAAGTAAATTTTATATCCCCTGGATTCCCCTTGTCCACATGCTTGTTGACTAGAATTCTAGTAAATTGGTGAGGCATGATTTCCCTTTACAAAAACTATGTTGATTCTTCCCCAACAAATCATGTTCATTTATGTGTCTGATAATTTTGTTCTTTATTATAGTTTCAACCAATTTGCCTGGTACTGAAGTTAGGCTTACTGGCCTGTAATTGCTGGCATCACCTCTGGATCCTTTTTTAAAAAAATTGGTGTCACATAAGGTACTCTCCAGTCATCTGGTACAGAAGCTGATTTAAACTATAGGTTACATCCCACAGTTAGTAGTTCTGTAATTTTACATTTTAGTTCCTTCAGAACTCTTGTATGACTACTGTGTGATCCTGGTGACTTATTACTGATTAGTTTATCAATTTGTTCCACAACCTCCTCTAATGACACCTCAATCTAGTACAGTTCCTCAGATTTGTCACCTAAAAAGAATGGCTCAGGTTTGGGAATCTCCTTCACATCCTCAGTCTTGAAGACCAATGCAAAGAATTCATTTAATTTTTCTGCAATGGCCTTATCGTCCTTGAGTGCTCCTTTAGCATCTTGATCTGTCAGTGGCCCCACTGGTTGTGAAGCAGGCTTCCTGCTTCTGATGTACTTAAAATTTTTTTTGCTATTACTTTTTGAATCTTTGGCTAGCTGTTCTTCAAATTCTTTTTTGCCCTTCCTAATGTGTGCTCCTTATATCCTTGTGTGGGGATGGTCAGGTGTCAGGATCCTGCTCCTACATTAGTCCTCTATCTCTTTGACGTGCTGTCATGTTGACAAGCTTCAGCTTCACCAGTCATGCTTGTCTGTTTTTGTGGGCCCCTGTGTAGAGAGACCATTGCTCCATGGGGGGTGGGCCAGTAATTGACATAATCTAAATTGATGTCCTCACATTGCTGTCTGATGGTTTAGGGATAGTCCTTCAGTGAAGTGTCAAAAAGCTTTCTCAGGCACTGCTGCTGTCTGGGCATGTCCAGACTTGTGTAGTTACAGTGTCCAGTATTTCCATAGATAGTACATGACTGAATTAATAATTTGATGCAGACATATCCCACTGTATCACGGTGATATCTTCAAAATGTGTACATTTAAAAAACACATTTGGTAAATGTTATCCCACTTTGCATGGCAGCTAATCAGTATAGTTCAGTTCTGCTCTGTTTACATCCAGTGTATTTTTAAAGAAACTAATTGTTACTAATATTGATATTCCTCACCTCTTTACATTTTAGCTGTCCCTTTTCCACCAACACATCGCTTGACATCTGAAGAAGTGTTTGATATAGATGGAAAACCTAGGGCTGACATTTTGAAGAATCACTTAGTAAAAGAAGGTCGGGTAGATGAAGAAATTGCACTTAGAATCATCAATGAGGGTGCTGCAATTCTACGAAGAGAGAAAACTATGATAGAAGTTGAAGCCCCAATTACAGGTAATACCTTTAGTTTATTTCTTTGATGCTTAAAGTAAAAATTTCACATCATTTTCATTAGAAGGCCTTTTCTTGGGGGGAAAATAAATGTAAAGATATCTTTATCATAACAATCATATTGAACTTTCCCTCAGAACTGCTTTTGTATAACTCTCCTTGAGTACTCGACATAATGTTGCATCAAAAAATGATGTGGAAGAAAGGAAGGAATAAAACATGTTTGGGAAAAGCAGTAGG
Source organism: Trachemys scripta elegans (assembly GCF_013100865.1). Classification (NCBI taxonomy): domain Eukaryota; kingdom Metazoa; phylum Chordata; order Testudines; family Emydidae; genus Trachemys; species Trachemys scripta. The sequence goes on along the minus strand of NC_048304.1, from coordinate 53,846,132 downwards.
ACTGTTAATACAGTGTCAGCAGGCAAAGCAGTTTTTGTAATCATTGTAACAATAATAAATGTCACTAAAAGATGTAATAATCCAGAAGAGAAAAATGAGCTTCAAAGAGAAGATTGGAATTGCAGTCTAAAATTTGTGGGATGGTGCTAGAGCATCCATTTGCTGAAACAAATATTTTGAACAGGAGTTGTGAATGAGGAATATTCATGATTGTTTTGCCCTAAGAATCCAAGTTTTCATGTGAAATGTGATGATCTCTTGGTAGTCTTAACTCAAACAAGTTAAGACCAACCTGATAAAATTGTTGTGTATTATAATACAATAGATAGGACCTGATCCAGTTGGAAAGTTGAAATGGCTTTTGTTTTTGAAAAGATACTGTAATGTTTTCAGGTTCTGACCAGTCACAGACCATATTTGATTTGCATAAAGATGCTACTTTAATCTTTTTAACTTTTTTTTATTTTGACACAAATAACCAGATAGAAAATATTGTAAATAAATATATAGCTGCCATTCAGAGTGAATACAAATTGATTATTTATGGGATCTTTTTTCAGATATTTTAAACGTTTAAATGAAATACATTTTTCTTTTAAAAATAAACCTGTTCATAATTTCAAATTCAATTTAACCTATGTTTAGGTCTAAACTTATTATGCTCTATTAAAATCATTACAGTTGAATTTAAAAAATAATTTAGTAGTACATGTTTGCTGCCAGAGTCTTCAAGAAAGTCAAACCATTGAACTGGTGGAAGTCATTGACTAAATACTTGGAACCAGAGTTTGTTAAATTGTTAAACCAGCTTTTGATAGCAGTCACCTCTTGTAGAGAGAATACTCTCTTCATTTCAATTTATTCAACTGGTTCACTTCAATGAATAGCTCATTCAGAGTTGAGAAACCAATTGGGAATTGAAAAAAGCAGGAGAGCTTGTCTTCCTCTCCCAAGCTATCAATAAAAATGAAGTAGGAGGAGATGAGTTCTGAAATCTTGACAAACTTGCTGACCAGAAATAATCAGTTCAATTCACTAATTGCTGGTAAAACTTCCTTTGTTTAAAAAATCAGTTAGTTTTACATGTAAAATATGTTTTGATAAACATTTTTGAACTATAAAAATAATTTAAAATAATTGTGCATATTTAATTAAATTCTAATTTCCATCCCAATGCAGTTTGACATGCGTAAAAAAATAATCCTCTAGTAAATAAAGAAATGTCATTCACAGTTTCTAAAAATAACTGAAAATTAAGAATTTGAATAAATGTATGTTAAACTATATAAATGCGTAAATAAATGTGTCTAGATCATAGAATCATACAATATCAGGGTTGGAAGGGACCTCAGGAGGTCATCTAGTCCAACCCCCTGCTCAAAGCAGGACCAATTCCCAACTAAAGCATCCCAGCCAGGGCTTTGTCAAGCCTGACCTTAAAAACCTCTAAGGAAGGAGATTCCACCACCTCCCTAGGTAACCCATTCCAGTGCTTCACCACCCTCCTGGTGAAAAAGTTTTTCCTAATATCCAACCTAAACCTCCCCAACTGCAACTTGAGACCATTACTCCTTGTTCTGTCATCAGGTACCACTGAGAACAGTCTAGATATAGCGTGTCCTACTTGTTAGCAAAAAAATACCAAATTTAGTGTAAAGGCTATATTTAGTTGTAAATCAACATGTTTTATTGTTTACCAGCCAAGAAGAATGAACCTTTCTTTAGGAAAGTATGTTGTGTCTCTGAAGTTAGTTTATAAATGTCATTTTTTCCATAAATAATAGACTTCTTGTTCATTAAAACAGTATTTTTGTTTCAGTGTGTGGTGATATTCATGGCCAGTTCTTCGATCTAATGAAGCTGTTTGAAGTTGGAGGATCACCAGCTAATACAAGATACCTCTTCCTTGGTGACTATGTAGACAGAGGTTATTTTAGTATAGAGGTAACTGCATATATTAATTTGTTCTGTCCTAAACCTTACTGTAAGAAAACATTTTTTATCTTCTTGTAAAATACACAGTTCTTCTGACCTCTGAATGTGAATTCTTCCTTGTTATGCTTCATACCATCCCAAAGACCTGTTGACCAAGAGATATTGACTAGTGCCTCAGCCTGCCCTTTTGGAACCACCAGCCCTACTGATTTCCCCACCTTCCCATAGCCATCTTTGCAGAGGATGGACTATAGGGCATCTGTAGCATTCACAATCTATGCTGCTCCATTAACATATAGCCAGGGGCACTAAGTATGTTGTATGTATCCTGTTGATTCTGAAATTGTCTCAAGTTTCATTGGTCCAGGAGTTTGGAAGCGTTGGAGAATTGGTCCAGAAAGAGTTGGATGGTAGATTACATTTAGAGTTTAACTTGACAATGTCTTTAAATTTTAAAGTTAATGTAAAAAAAACAAAGTTTGACACAAATTAAGTTGTAAATATATTTGTTGGCATCGCTTTTTAAGTAGTCCTATGCTAGGGCATGATGCATGGTATTTTGTAGTGTTTTAAAATTGTAATGTTTCAGGAGCAGTGTGCATATGTGTACCATTCAGGTGTGTGCACAGAGCTGTTTTGCGTTGTTAGGTGTGATAAGCAAAAGATAATGCAGTGATGCCTCAGAAATCAACATATAAAGAAAAGTTAAAATGAAAGACACTCCCCACAGCATTCCTTGAATCTTCATGACCTGTTTTGGTTGATTACAGAAATGCTTCTGCTTATAGTGTAAACACTGTTCTTGACAGAGGTGAAGTCTGTATTTGCATCCTTGCAGAACATCTGGAAACAATGTATCTTAAAACATTGGACCTTATTCAAGCTTTACAACCACAAGAGCAATGAAATGCTTTGGAGATGGGACTATATTCAGTATTTAATAAAAGCAGACTCATTTTATCCCCGCAGGCAGTGGGGACTTTTTTTCTTTTTAATAATATGCTTTTTAATAATATGCATATTAGCCAGTATAAACTTTAAAAAAACACTCAATAGTTCATAAAAAGACTTGCCTTTTTCCCATAGAATGACTTGCTTGCTTCATTGCTGTACAGAGTGTCTACTAATGGATCAGCACAGTTCATAGTTTGGTATTGACTGGAGCAGGATTGCTGCAAGAGCATGGGAGGGCTATGCTTTGTGGACCTATGCAAAGGATGGAAAAGTATATTAAAATTACCTCCACCTCTGAAATTCCTGCTTTAGTCTTTGTTTGGTTATCCAATAGCTTATATCCAGTTTGATCTGGGCCTTTTTAAAATTATGTTTTTGATCACTTTTAAATCTCTTAGCTTGTTGTGTCTGTAATATTTGGTAAATAAAATGTTCAGTCCCTGATAGAAAAATGCTTGGTCTTTATTTTAATTTTGTGCTCAGAGACCTATTCTCACACAGTTCATTTTGAAGCATGTGTATTTCAGTAATTCTTTCCAGAGTTAAAATAAAACCTTAGTCTAGAGCAGGGATTCATAGTCCTTAGAATCATAGAAGATTAGGGTTGGAAGAGACCTCAGGAGGTCATCTAGTCCAATCCCCTGCTCAAAGGAGGACCAATACCAACTAAATCATCCCAGCCAAGGCTTTGTCAAGCCGGGCCTTAAAAACCTCTAAGGATGGAGATTACACCACCTGCCTAGGTAACCCATTCCAGTGCTTCACCACGTTCCTATTGAAATAGTGTTTCCTAATATCCAACCTAGACATCCCCCACTGCAACTTGAGACCATTGCTTCTTGTTCTGTCATCTGCCACCACTGAGAACAGCCGAGCTCCATCCTCTTTGGAACCCCCCTTCAGGTAGTTGAAGGCTGCTATCAAATCCCCTCTCACTCTTCTCTTCTGCAGACTAAACAAGCCAAGTTCCCTCAGCCTCTCCTCATAGGCATGTGCCCCAGCCCCCTCATAATTTTTGTTGCCCTCTGCTGGACTCTCTCCAGTTTGTCCACATGCCTTCTGTAGTGGGGGCCCCAAAACTGGATGCAGTACTCCAGGTGTGGCCTCATCAGTATATAGAATCATAGAATATCAGGGTTGGAAGGGACCTCAGAAGGTCATCTTGTCCAACCTCCTGCTCAAAGCAGGACCAATCCCCAGACAAATTTTTGCCCCAGATCCCTAAATGGCCCCCTCAAAAGTTGAACTCACAACCCTGGGTTTAGCAGGTCAATGCTCAAACCACTGAGCTATCCCTCCCCCCGCAACCCTATCAGTGTCGAATAGAGGGGAATAATCACTTCCCTCAATCTGCTGGCAGTTGATCCTACTAATACAGCCCAATATGCCGTTGGCCTTCTTGGCAACAAGGGCACACTGCTGACTCATATCCAACTTCTCGTCCACTGTAATCCCCAGGTCCTTTTCTGCAGAACTGCTGCTTAGCCAGTCAGTCCCCAGCCTGTAGCAGTGCATGGGATTCTTCCTTCCTAAGTGCAAGACTCTGCACTTGTCCTTGTTGAACCTCATCAGATCTCTTTTGGCCCAATCCTCCAATTTGTCTTGGTCACTTCGGACCCTATCCCTACCCTCCAGCATATCTACCTCTCCCCCCAGCTTAGTGTCCTCTGCGAACTTGCTGAGGATGCAGTTAATCCCATCATCCAGATCATTAATAAAGATGTTGAACAAAACCGGCCCCAGGACTAACCTTTGGGGCACTCCTCTTGACACCGGCTGCCAACTAGAGATCGAGCCGTTGATCACTACCCAGGGAGCCAGACAATCTAGCCAGCTTTCTATCTATCTAGCCCATTTCAGTGCTGCAATAACACTCAGACAGGAGTCATTTTATACAGTATAGACAGATGCCCGAACTTTTAATATCGAAGGGCGAATCCTGTGGAAACTAATGGTTTCAGCATGAAGGTAGTCCAAGCTATTGGATCAAGATGAAGTTAACCTGTAAATTGTCTGTACTGCACTTCCATATTAAAAATAAGGTGCCATTAAGAGTTTTGTGGGTCACACTGGGCCACCCCTCACTTATTTTAAAACAAATGTCAGTGCAGAAAAGGTACTGCTACAACAATTGTGTGTTATTGAAAGGGATTTTTTTGGTTTTATACATACTGTCTGCTGTAAAGGCAAATGTATTTTTACTACTGCATGAATTGACATTAAAGTGCAAATTACCAATGGCTTGTTTAAATAACTCCTAAATGCATATAAATGACTAAAGAATCAAAAGGAAGCTACCATTTTGCCAGTCTCTTCTCTTACCAATATTTGTTTGCTCATTTAATGTACAAGTTTACTTAGTGAATAATATTTACTTTTTAAATTGTAAAAGTCTTTAGCCTTTATCCTTATCTGTTGATTAGTACTTCCTTTGTTACAAACTGTCAGCAGACGGGATTGCAGGCTGGGAAGCATTAATAAAGTGTTAATATTCTTTGAAATACAGTAGAACAACTTATAGCTATGGAAATATTGAAAGACTGGCAGGTAGTTTTTAAAAAATGTGAAGAATTTTTTTAATATACATCTTTTTGTTAAGGATTGTTTTTCTGTCAGATATTTGAATTAATCTTTGGGGTCTTTCTTTATGTTAAAAAGTATTTTGGGATATCTTTCGCAGTAAATGTATCTTTTAAAAAAATTTGAAGTATCCTTTTTTGTGTGAATACACGCTTGCTATTCCCCCAAAAAACAGTTTTGTTTTGTTTTTTAAATAAGAGAATAGAGTGAATGATAGATTTAGACTTGTTCTTAGTCTTTAAAAGAAAAAAACCAAATAAAAATAACCTCTGAATCAGGTTGATGTAGTTTGAAATTTATTTTTTCCTCTATGCTCAATCTAAAAAGTGCATTAGAATACTAAACAAACTGTAAGCCCCAGATTGTCAGTGTTCTTGTCTCCGGTAGTAATGGATCTTAAATTAAGGGAGTTTTTCCTCCTGATGGTCTTCTGAAAATAGGGGGAGTACCGTATATACTCATTCATAAGCCGAATATTTTTGGTAAAAAAAGTAACGCATCAAAGAGTGGGGGTTGGCTTATAAAAGGGTATACACCAAAATGTAATGATTTTAAACTCTCTGGCAGGGGTCGGCAATCTATGGCACACGAGCTGATTTACTGTGGCACGCTGCTGCCAGCCTGGTGTCCCTGCTGCCGGCCTCGCACAGCCCGCTGCCGGCCTGGATGGATGGAACCCCAGACCGGCAGCGGGCTGAGCCGTTCAGCGCCCTGCCAGCCTGGGGTCCCAGCCGCCGGTCCGCTCAGCCTGCTGCCAGTCGGGTTCCATCCGCCATCCCCTGTAAATGTAAAACGTATTATAGGCACGCGAAACCTTAAATTACCACGACTAAATGAAGACTTGGCACACCACTTCTGAAAGGCTGCCGACACCTGCTCTATGGAATCATTGAATAGAATATCTAATACACTGTTGTTTTGTTTACATGGAGCATCTGCAGGCCTGGAGCCCCTCTTTCCGCAGCTCCCATTGGCTGGGAACGGCGAACCGCGGCCACAGGGAGCTGAGGGGCTCCATGCCTGCAGACGCTCCCAAGTAAACAAAACGTCCCAACCCGCCAGCGGCTCACACTGACGGGTCGGGAGCCAAAGTTTTCCACCCCCTGAAATATAGGGTTGGCTTATGAAAGGGTCATACAGTTTTTGCTATTTTTACCTATCCATTTTGGGGGGTCAGCTTATAAACAAACGGGCTAATGAACGAGTATATACGGTATGTTTCTTCCTGTAATTGCAGTAGTGGTAAAATAAAGCTCATTACTGTGATTTCACCATATACTAAGTATGATCATTGAATAAGAATTCCAACTTTGCTAAATCACTAATGTTTAACAAATTGTTTTTAAAAATAAAAAGGGCAAAATAATCTCTAGGTGTTCTAGATATAGCTGTTTTAAACATAAGCTTTTTTGTGTCATTGCTTCAGTTTTTACCAAAAAACAGTAACAAAACTCTCTCTGTTACTCTGCCAAATAATCTCTAGAATCTTTACTTTGAGGTCAGATTATATGAACAATAGATGACTCCACAGATAAACTAAATGTCAGTATCTTTTTATCAGTGAACATCCAATGAAGTACATATTTTTCCTGAAGCTTGTTTTTAACTGTTTTTTGAGGAAAGTAAAAACTTGCTTGCATAATTCAGATGCTGAATTTGTCATCTGAATCAGGAGAGCAATGTTATGAAATGATCCTCACTGTCAATATTTGAAATAGTACCTTGAGTGGCACATGTTTGAAGCCATTGTTAATGTTCTTTTACTTCATAAGGGGACAGTGTTTCTGTTGTTAGCAACCTTTCTATAAAAATTATTGTAAATTAATTTGTTTTATCATTGGATACCTTTGTTTTTCAACAGTGTGTGCTGTACTTATGGGTCTTGAAGATTCTGTATCCAAATACATTATTTCTTTTGAGAGGCAACCATGAATGTAGACACCTCACAGAATATTTTACCTTTAAGCAAGAATGTAAGTACTGTATAGGAATATAGTATTGGGTTACTACCAAACTAGTATTTTCCGTTCTGTTACAATTATCTCTTGAGAAAAATATCTAAAAATGCTATTAAGGGACTGCTCCTGCAAACATTCTCCTGCATAGTTGTAATGACTTAAATGGAACGACACCTCTACCTCGATATAACGCTGTCCTCGGGAGCCAAAAAATCTTACCGCATTATAGGTGAAACCGCGTTATATTGAACTTGCTTTGATCCACTGGAGTGCGCAGCTCCACCCCCTCCTCCCCCCGGAGCACTGCTTTACCGTGTTATATCCGAATTCGTGTTATATCGAGTTGCGTTATATCGAGGTAGCGGTGTACAAGCAATTATAAGCATGAAGGGAGCAAGTGTGTGCAGAACTGGACTCTGTAAAGGTACATTTTATAGTTTATTTGTCTATTCTATCCATGCAGCTTTTAAAATCTTTTGAGGTTTAATTTTTATGGAAATGTATGTGGAAAATCAGCACAAAAGTCTTTGGCGTTGTCACTAAAAGATCTAAAACTCGCCATTTATACCTTATTATTTTATATAATAGTCTATACTGCATGATTTTAAGTTATTTTCACTTTTCTGAATTATTTAACACTTTTAAAAATAGTTATAACCAGGGTGGATTGGATTTAGATAAAATTGATTTAAATCAAATTGATTTAAATCACTAGTCAGGAAGACTCGATTTAATCATGGATTTCTACATAATAGTGCATTCTTGTTGGTTGTTATAACCTTAATACATATTCTTCACAACTCAGAGATGTAGGTTTTATTTTTAGAAGGTACACACTTATACATTTTTAAAGTGATTTATTTTGAAAACTTTTCAGATTAGTTTTACAGCTATATCAGAAAATGAATGATTGTTTGGTTATTTCATTTATTGAAGGTAATTGAAGCAGTTCATCTCCCAATTACTTCATAAATATCTATCTCCAATTCAACAGGTTAATCATTAGTATTTGGAGGATTTTCTTGCCATGCTGTATTAGGAGGAGAACATCACCAGATAGACATTTAAATTAATTTATTTAACTAAAACAACAGTGTTATGTATTCTGGATTTTTTTTCTTCAACAACAAACATATAATATTTTAACAAAACAAGCATATGAATTTTTGAATTTAGTTAAACATTCAAGTTTTTTAAAATTCAGGTTTGTTTTTGTTAAAATTGTTTTTTAACTAAAATAATTAAATGAAATATTTAAAAAGAAAACAAAAATTAAATCGTCAGCCACGTCAACATGAGAAACTTAAAATATTGGCTTCTGCAGCTAACTCAGTCGTCTTCACCTTCATTTTCTTGTTTGTTCATAATCTGGAAAAGAAAAACAAGCTTTCCTGCTTTTTCAGGTCCCAAATGATTTCTCAATTTGGAACTGAAGTCTTTGACTAGGAGGTGCATCAAATGAGCACTGCAACCATATGTTATTAGCTTGGGACTCTCTTCTAAATAATTTCTTTTCATCTTGGATACATTTGCAGCATTGTCTGAGACCAAACTGCATACTCGACATTTTAATTTTTTTTCACAGTTTGTTATAGCTTTTACTGCTACTTCTTGTAAGTATTCTGCTGTGTGTGCATTTCCTGATGTATCAGTTGTTTCTGTAAGGAAGACATTCCCTTCTTCTTTTGTCACACAAGCACATACAACAGGATCATTGTGAACATTGATTCATCCATCAAGATTCAAGTTAACAATTTTACCCTCTAGACCTTTTGCACACTGCTCAATTTCTTTTTCATACACTTTATCCAGCAATTTGCCTGCAACATCTGCTCTGGTGGATGGACTGTAGCCTGAACCATGTTAATGAAGTGTGGGTTCACAATCATACAAACCGGGCATTTTTTTCATCAATTACCTCTTTTTGTAATCTGCTGGTTCTTCTTTGAGTGATTGTTCATGTCCATTCCAATTAGGTGTGCGTGCTCTGCGAGCACGGACATCGGAAACGTCTTCCCTTAGCAGCTCCCATCGAGATGGCAGGGAAGCCCACTAGAGTGGCGCCCTTGTGACTGCGTATATAGTATCCTGCCGGCCCGACCCCTCTTCAATTCCTTCTTACCGTCCGTGGCGGCGTTAGAACGTTCTCTCTTGCTTGTGAGTGATCCCTTAGCCTTTCAGTCTTCTAGTTAGAGTTGTTCTTAGATAGTCATCAGTTAGTTAAATACCAATTTATTCAGGTGTCTGGAAGCTAGTTCCAGCACCAGCCTTGGGCTGGGAGGGATGCTGCAAGCCCAGGGTTTCAAAGCTTGCGCCATGTGCCACAAGTCTATGCTCAATAGCGACCCCCACGACTCCTGTCTCCAGTGTCTGGGAGAGGCTCATCAGGCAGAGTGCTGCAAAATCTGCAAGGCCTTCAAACCGTGCACGAAGAAAGAAAGAGACTTTCATCTTAAGCAGTTGCTCATGGAAATCCGCGTTACAACCACCGTCCCCAGACCGATCGGCACCAGGCCCGGCTTCCTCGGTGCAAAGTGCCCTGGCATCAGTGCGTGATCCAGCACCGCCCAGGCACCGTAAATCACTGGCACCGAGGCGGGATGACCAACCTCAGCACTGGTCGACCTCTCTGGCACCGACTAAGCGTCACAAGAAAGGCAAAAGAGGGTGCTCTCCCCAAAGAGCTGCCAAGGTGCTCAGAGAGGCTCCCAGCAAGCAAAGACAGGTTGCGGGCCCGAGCCAAGAACTGGCATTGTCGACTCCTGTGCCACAGGCCCCGTTGAGTCTGGTACCCAGCGAGTTCAGTGCCGATGAATGTCTGGAGGAGGTCCTGGAACACCCCTCTACGCCCAGCACTTTCGAAGTAGCGAAAGACCTCATTGAGCTGTCGGCACCAAATCCCCTCCTGTGCAGGGAGAAGCCTCCGGCACTGCCAAAGAGGGTGCGGTCCAGAGGGAAGCCGGCAATGGTGCTCCGCTCGAGGTCACCATCTCGGCACCGCTCACAACACCATTCCCATTCGAGCTTGGTGTCCCGCTACTCCCCAGCACCTGCGATCCAATGCGAGATTACGGCACTGGAGGTGAACCTACCAGTGGTACCTGCAGTGACTACACGCTGGTCCACGACACCATCGGTCGCCCGGCACTGGAGCGCGCCACCAGCAACCTCACTGGCACCAAATGAGAGGCACTAGTCCCGGTCCCGAGACTCCCAGTACCTTTCACAGTCCCAGTCAGCCAGGCACCGCTTCCCGGCCTGCACCTCGTGGCCGCTCAACATTCAGCACTGCCCTGGTCCTCTCCGTCAGCATCCTCCGGCTCCAAGGCCGACTCTGGTCGGTCCAGCTATAGCAGACATTGAACTGTGGCCAGCAGAGACTCCCACTCAGCATGGCAGCCACAGTGGCCTCCTCCGGGTCAGTGGCCCTTCTGGACCCCATGGGCCTACCATCATCTCCAGAGCCTCCAGGTCCGGGCACTCCATGCAATGCCATTCCAAATCCCTACACATGCGATCCTTAATAGACATAACTTCAACTCTTGGGCCGTGTCCAAGTTTAAGGATCGCTTGCCTCAGGACTTGTACTCGGAGTTTGCTGCGTTAATTGAGGAAGGAAAGGCGGTGACTAAGACCTCCCTCGATTCAGCTGACACTGTGGCCAGAACCATTGCCTCGGGGGTAATCATGCGACACTCAGCGTCAGGCCTCCCTCCAGAGGTCCAGAACACCTTCCAAGATCTCCCCTTCGAGGGCTCGGGCCTTTTCTCGGAGCAAACAGACCCCTGCATGGCCTTAAGGACTCCAGGGCCACCCTGAAGTCGCTAGGGATGCATACGCGCAACCCAGAGAAAGCCTTTCAGGCCTCAGCCTCCACAGCAGAGGCAGTATCAACCCTGCCCCAGACAGAAGCCGTATTGAAGGCGGGGCAGAAACAGGCATAGACAGCAGAATAAACCTGCCTAACAAAGGCCAGAATAAATCCCAGCCCGGAAACAAGCAAGGTTTTTGAAGGGGTGCTCAAGGACAGTGTACCAACCCAGTACCTGGATCCATCCCCTCGGTTTTTAAACCGGCTATCCCACTTCTACCGTACGTGGTCCCGTATAACATCGGATGGCTGGGTCCTACACATGGTACAGGTGGGATACTTCCTCCACTTCTTCTCCTTCCCTTCCTCCCACCCACTTTCCCCGTCTCTCTTCAGGGGCCCCTCTCATGAGCAACTCCTTATGTAGGACGTCCGTTTGCTCCTCGAGATAGGGGTGGTGGAGGAGGTTCCACAGGAGATAAGGGGAAAGGAGTTTTATTCCCGTTACTTCCTAATCCCCAAGGCAAAGGGGTTTCTCTGACCCATTTTAGACCTTCGCGGACTCAACAAATTTATGGTCAAACTCTGGTTCCGCATGGTCTCCCTAAACACTGTAATCCCATCACTGGATCCGGAAGTTTGATATGCTGCCCTCTACATGAAGGATGCCTATTTCCACATCGCCATCCATCCGGTGCACTGCCGCTTTCTCGGGTTTGTCATAAACCAACATCACTACCAGTTCACTGTTCTCCCATTTGGCCTGTCTACAGCCCCCTGAGTGTTCACGAAATGCATGGCTGTGGTGGTGGCCTTCCTGCGGAAAAGGCAAGTTCGAGTGTACCCGTACTTCCGCTACTGACAGGTCATTCCGAGGACAAGGTCCAGTCCCACGTGACAATGGTCATGGACACCTTTCACAGACTGGGACTCCTCCTCACTGTACCCAAATCGTCACTCTCACCTACCCAAAGGATAGAGTTCATGGGGCAGTCCTAGACTCGGTACAGGCAAAAGTGAGCCTTCCAGAGACCAGGTTCCAAGCCATAGAGCAGATTGTCAAAACAATGCTTCAATATCCCACCACGACAGTCAGGTGTTGCCTGCAGTTAATAGGGCATATGGCAGCATGCATGTATGTGGTCAGACATGCCCAACTGAGACTCAGGCCCATACAAGCGTGGCTCGCACTGTGTTACCACCCATCCCGAGACCCCCTGGACCTTGTGGTGACGATCCCGGGGCAGGTACAAGAATCCCTGTGTTGGTGGCTGGACCGACCAAGGGTCTGTGCAGGGGTCCCCTTCGCCAAGCCCAACCTTCTCTGACATTAGTAACAGACGCATCAGATCTGGTCTGGGGTGCACACTTAGGGGATCTGCCGACACAAGGCTTGTGGTCGACGGACTAGATACCTCTTCATATCAACCTGAAGGAGCTCAGGGCAGTTCGTCTGGCCTGCCAAACCTTTCATGACACTTTGCAAGGTAACAGCGTGACAGTCCTGACAAAAAACACCACTGCCATGTTCTACGTAAACAAACAGGGTGGAGCCCGCTCCTCACCCCTCTGCCGCGAGGCTCTTCTCCTCTGGGACTTCTGTATAGCCCGATCCATTCAGCTGGAAGCATCCTACCTTCCAGGGGTACAAAACGAGCCGGCGGATCGCCTCAGCAGGTCACATCACGTGCACTAGTGATCAATCAGATCTGACATCATACAGTCAGTCTTCCAAAGGTGGGGTTATCCCCAAGTAGACCTCTTCGTCACCAAGAGCAACACACAGTGCCCTCAGTTCTGCTCATTCCAAAACCACAGTCCGGGCTTGACTGCCGATGTGTTCCTAATACCGTGGGGTGAGGGGCTGAAGTATGCCTTCCCTCCTATCCCGCTGGTCCACCGGGTCCTTCTCAAAATTTGTAGGGACAGGGCGATGGTAATCATGATTGCCCTATCCTGACCGTGGCAACATTGGTACACAACCCTCCTAGAGCTGTCCGTAGAGACCCTGATAGCCCTGCCCCTCTACCTGGATCTGATCACGCAGGACCCCGGGCGCCTTCTCCACCCGAACCTGCAGTCTCTACATCTCATGGCTTGGAAACTCCGTGGCTAAATCCCAGGGAGAGCCAGTGCTCTCAATCAGTGAGACAGATTCTCCTCGGTAGTAGGAAACCTTCCACTAGGACTACCTACCTGGCAAAGTGGAAAAGGTTTTCCTGCTGGTGTGAACCCAAGCGCCTTCAACCGCTCCAGGTTCCTATCCCGGTTATTTTGGACTACCTCCTACACCTTAAACAACAGGGTCTGTCCCTTTCATCCATCCGAGTGCACCTGGCAGCCATATAAGCTTTCCATCCAGGGGAGTCTGGGCGCTCGGTGTTTTCAAATCCCATGGTGGGGTGATTCCTCAAAGGGCTGGAGAGGGTGTTCCCATATTCTCGCCCACCAGTCCCAACTTGGAATCTGAACCTGGTCCTCTCCAAACTCATGAGCTCACCATTTGAGCCCCTGGCCACTTCTTCCCTCCTCTACCTTTCTTGGAAGGTGGTATTCCTGGTGCCCATTAGATTGGCAAGGAGGGTGTCCGAGCTGAGAGCTCTCACCTCTGAACTCCCTTACGCAGTGTTTCATAAGGACAAGGTGCAGCTTATACCGCACCCCAAATTCCTCCCCAAGGTGGTCTCCCAATTCCACATGGGACAGGACATTTGCTTGCCTGTGTTCTTTCCAAAACCCCATATCAGCCCGAGACACCACAGCCTACACATGCTGGATGTCCGAAGAGCCTTAGCGTTCTACATAAAGTGCACAAAACCTTTCCGCAAATCAACCCAATTGTTTGTTGCCATAGCCGATAGAATGAATGGCCTTCCTGTCTCTGCGCAACGCATATCATCCTGCATCACAGACTGGATTTGCACATGGTACGAGATGGCCAAGGTCCCAGCTCCAGCGATTACGGCCCATTCAACCAGAGCGCAGGCATCTTCGACTGCCTTTCTGGCTCAGGTCCCCATCCAGGAGATCTGCAAGGCAGCCACCTGGTCTTCAGTGCACACGTTTACAGCTCACTATGCTGTCAACCAACAGGCCAGAGATGATGCGGCGGTCGGCAGAGCTGTTCTTCAGTCAATCGTTCCATGACTCCTACCCTCCTCCAATGGTAAGCTTGCAAGTCACCTTATTGGAATGGACGTGAACAATCACTCGAAGAAGAAAAGACGGTTACTTACCTCTCGTAACTGTTGTTCTTCGAGATGTGTTGTTCAAGTCCATTACAATACCCACGCCCCTTCCCCTCTGAGTCAATGGCAAGAAAGAACCGAAGAGGGGTCGGGCTGGCGCCATTCTGGGGGGCTCTCCTGCCGTCCCGACAGGAGCTGCTAAGGGGTAAAGTTTCCGACGTCCGTGCACGTGGTGCGCACACACCTAATTGTAATGGACGTGAACAACACATCTCGAAGAACAACAGTTACGAGAGGTAAGTAACCGTCTTTTCTTATCACAAACTTATCTATGGTTGTTTCTGGATGATGGAGATTATTTTTTCTTTTCGCTGTGGCTATGTGACGTACGTGATGTGACTGAAACACTATCATTGGCAGATAACTCTGAAACTATGGAAAATGATGGTGATCTTGAAGGTGGATAGTCTTCAGAATCCTGTATGTTGAGGATGGATTCTCATAAACAAAATAAGTCAGTGCAGTTATTTAATTATTACCATACTGCTCATTTAGTATTATTCACTGACACTCAGTACTACTTTAAAGGTGAAATTGTAAAAGGAAGATCTGCCTATTTCAGCTATTTATTTTTTATCACAACTGCATCTAAAATGATAGTCCCATAAAGTAACAACTATATTTTTTGCTCAAACATGAGAATTCAAGAATAGTCCAGAAGGAAGACAGGCAGTCCTTAAGAAAGAAGTATGAAATAAAAAAGTTTACCAACCTGAAGATCCTGCATGTTCAGACGTGTTCCTTTCATCATCTTCAACGCAGCTTCCTCCTGAGAAGGAACTCTTCTCATGATGTTGTTTCATTCGGGCAATCAGGCCTTGCATTTCTTTATTGCGCTGTTTGCATTTTGCACGCATGCCTGTCTTACCCACAGGTAGAGGAACTTCATTAAAATATTCCCAAACTGGGTCTCTTTTACGGCCTATGTCCACAAATTTGCAGAGGGACAATAGGGTTGCGGTCTGTTATTTCTCACCTCTATATATTATTTATTTGTGTATTTAAAAGCATTTTTGCTGTTTACAAGCATGTTATCTCTGGAGGCGCAAATCCACAGTTTGAGAACTGCAAAACTAAGCATCTCTGATGATATCTTCTAGACTGAGCACTGAGTCTCATTGGGTAGATAGAAAGATTAACCTAAATAATTTATACAGAAGTCCCTGGAACTCCATAAGATTGGGTCCCTAATCCATGAACTATTGGAACTCATTTACAAAACTTTTCTTAAAACTTACATTAATATATTGTCTCATACTATAGAATTAGAATTTATAATCCCTATTCCGTGAAGAGAGATCTTTGAGCTATAATGTATCTTAATTAAAACTATTTTTAGATAGTTTTTTTCCTCAAAAAGCATTTTATCAAAAAAATCCAATTTAAATAAAAACAATCCGATTTTTTTTAATTAAATCATTGATTTTTATCCACCCTGGTTATAAAACTTTGTCCATATTTTATATTTGAGGATGCAGAGGAAGAGGGAAGTATAAGTTTAAAGTTTTGGAAAGGAATTTTTCTTGAAGCAGCTTTCCTATGTCTTGATTTTTAAGCTTATCAAAATGTGCATTTTTCTATTTTTAGTATTTGCCATATAAAAATGTTTTAAAATTTGAAAGCACCAATAAAGCAGTTTCTTCATGTTGTGTAAGTCTTAATGATTTGTTTTTTCTTCTCTACAGGTAAAATAAAGTATTCAGAAAGAGTCTATGATGCTTGTATGGAAGCTTTTGATTGCCTCCCTCTTGCTGCACTTTTAAACCAACAGTTTCTTTGTGTTCATGGTGGACTTTCACCAGAAATAAACACACTAGATGACATTAAGAGAGTGAGTATGTTTGTGTATTTCTAAAAAAGTGGGGGTGGAGGATTTGTGAGACTCCTTTCAAATGTCACTCTTTGAAAATGTCAGTATATTAGTTTCTAGTTTTTACTGGCTCTTTGTAAGCACAAAACAGGATCCAGACACTTGGATTGAGGGGCAGGGTTTTTATTAATTTTTTTTTGTTGATGGAGAGGCTGAAGGAACTGGGCTTATTTAGTCTTCAGAAGAGAAGAGTGAGGGGAGATTTGATAGGAGCTTTCAGCTACCTGAAACGGGGTTCCAAAGATGACGGAGCTAGGCTGTTCTCTGTGGCAGATGACAGAATAAGAAGCAATGGTCTCAAGTTGCACTGGAGATCTAGGTTGTATATTAGGAAAAACTGTTTCACTAGGGGGGTGGTAAAGCACTGGAATGGGTT
This sequence comes from Trachemys scripta elegans, assembly GCF_013100865.1. Lineage (NCBI taxonomy): Eukaryota > Metazoa > Chordata > Testudines > Emydidae > Trachemys > Trachemys scripta. Next base: position 53,829,400 of record NC_048304.1, on the reverse strand, counting down.
ACCTTGGGAGGTGGTGGAATCTCCATCCTTAGAGATTTTTAAGGCCCAGCTTGACAAAGTCCTGTCTGGGATGATTTTGTTGGGATTGGTCCTGCTTTGAGCAGGGGGTTGGACTAGATGACCTCCTGAGGTCTCTTCCAACCCTAATCTTCTATGATTCTATGAGTAATCATGGATTTTATTATATCAAACACATAGACATAATTGCAGTTAAACAACTTAGTTTCTAGAGTAATGTAATTGCACCAAGAAATTTAGTTTGCTCTTTAATTTACGCACATGCTTTAAGTTCTTTACTGGAGAAGGGCTAGAATTCTTAGCACTTTGCAGGATTGAGCTCCTAAAAGCTAAGTGTTGCCTTAAAAATCAATCAATGTATTAAAGATCAAATGTAATTTATCCCTCTAAACTTAAATATGAAAAGTCTTTTAGTTCTTGTTAGCTATTATTTATATCAAAGTAAATAAGTTTGTTGTGTTAGTTTGACAGCTTGATGTAGAATTATATTTTAAATACTTTTAATTTTTTTATAAAGTTATATCATTTGGTATTTGTTTACTGTCATTATCTAACATATTGCCTCTAACTTTTGGCAAAACTTTTATAATGGGTTTATATATGAAAGAAATATTAGAAATCCACATGACCATTTTGATCTGACTGTCTTGAGTTTATTCAGAAAAGCAAAATTCATATTGAGAACCAGAAATACTTGGTAAAAGCAGAGTTCAGTTTTAAAGTAGGATAGCTCTCACTAAATATAGCTATACCATGTGAAGAATGTACAAAATGAATCGGACTCTATAGTTTGATTTGTTTTCTTGTCATAAGAGACTTCTTTTGAAATGTCAGTGTCATTTTAATTTGAAAATTTGTGTGTTGCTATCTTGATAGTGTGGATATATATTTTTTTCTCAAAAAACCCTTGGACTTTTAAAGTTGCAATATAATGTGATAGTACAACAATCTGAGTTACTCTTATGGAAAATTGGTAGAGTACTTGTTTGCCTAGCAACCTCTTGAAGTGGTCCTGTTCATATGGAAAGTGCTGTAGTTATATCAGTAATTAAGGAGGATGAAAATATGTTTTTAAAAAATTGTGCTATTAAATATTTAATGTATCAGTTATTTCATTTTAATGGAATACAAGTGTTGTGATATCAAGCTTTCTGTCTGATAACTCCTACTTATTTGTCAATGGCTTTACCTCACATGGAATGTTGATGTCAGGTGGTGATGATCCTATCATATTAAAATTTTTAATCTTCTGTTGCTTTCTCTTTGAATATTTCTCTTCAGTTTGCAGTTAACTGACCTTTTTTCATCTGATATCTTGACTGTAGCATTTGGTTCCTCCTTCACAAGAGTGGTATTGATTATTTCAAGTTTTGCAAAATTATCATAAAGTCTGAGGTCAGAAGCATTTTATGCTTGGATTTAAACTTTCTAATTTCAAACTAGTCAACTTGGAATAAAAAAAATCAGTTTCTGAGGAACCAGTAAGATGCCATTATCTGGTGGAGAATCCACCACTGCTTCTACCAGGTCATCTGCAAGTAATAAAGGGCCTGAAAGGAGATCTTCCTTTACTCCGTGTGGACAGGTGGTCTTAAAAGGGGAGGGGAGGAAGAATCATGTGACTGGTGACAAGCCAACTAAATGAAAAACCAAGTCAGTCATGGTTCCAAAAAAATTCCTGGTCTACTTTTTTGTCACCTATTTTGTCACCAGCCCACAGGGCTACCCCCTCCCCCCCAGCACCAGCACCAGCGGGTGCCCCAGAGGCCCTCTTCCAGAGCAGCCAGCTGCACCCCCTGGAACCTCCCAGGACACCAAAGACTTAGTCAGGGGTATATAGTACAAGTCATGGACAAGTCACAGGGCCGTGAATTTTTGTTTATTGCCTGTGACCTATCCATGACTTTTACTAAAAATGCCCATGACTAAATCTTAGTCTTATACATAACCATTGTTTCATTGTGTTGTGCATTTATCCTCCTTTAGTGTCTGGTTCACAGGGGATAATAGGCTTCGTTTCCTGATAGCTAATACAGTTAGTCCTGTAACTTTTCACTATGGTCACTGGAAATGTAACAGAGCCACTAAAGTAAGTGTTTCCAAATGGGTCAGAAAGGATATCTCTGAAGCCTCTTAAAGAAAAGGTAAGAAACCTCCTCCAGAAATGGTCAAGTCCCATTCCATGAGGTCCACAGCAATGTTATGGCAGAGCAATAAAGCTTTGTATGAAAAAAAATCTGCAGAGACCTTAGGTGGTCATCTCTTCATTCCTTGATTAAACTGTCCAATGTGGATATGTTTCTTCGGATGCTGCATTTGGTTGTCTGGTCGTGTTGGCTGGTAGTTCTTCTTAATTCCCTTTTATTCCATTTTTTTTTCTGTGCTGCTACTACTTACTAATTCCCAGTGGTGTCTTCAAATTGGTAGATGTAGTGTGCCTGAGAAAAGGACAATTTTGTTCCTTTGTAAATTTACGTTCTCATAACATACACATCTATCAGTCTGGAGGATCCCTCGCCTCTTCTGACAATTAATTATCTTCATTATTCTCTATTGTTGTATGTTCAAATCTTCCTCTTGTTTTTTTTGGCATGCATCTGCCTTACAGAGAAGAGGAAACACACTTCTATAGAGCCTACCTCTCTCGTGTAGTGGGTAGCATTTACTTTGTAATGCTTTGGCATTGGTGGATGCGTATACTGTACAGGTAAGAAGCAAAACTGATCTATATAATATTTAAATCAACTTTGTGTTTGTTTTTCAAACAGCTAGATAGATTCAAAGAGCCTCCTGCATTTGGACCAATGTGTGACTTATTGTGGTCAGATCCCTCAGAAGATTTTGGAAATGAAAAATCACAAGAACACTTCAGTCATAATACAGTCAGGGGATGCTCATATTTTTATAGGTAAAAAGAAATCTAGGATATAATTGACATTTTAGTACTAAGAGTTACACTTTACTAAACAAAAATAAAGATTTTACTCATAGTTGTTTTCATTTCACAGCTATCCAGCAGTTTGTGAATTTTTGCAAAATAATAATTTGTTGTCGATAATTAGAGCTCATGAAGCACAAGATGCAGGGTAAGTGTTTTATGCCCTTACAGAAATTATTCAACAATACAAAATAATCATTTATTACTTTATGATGCAAATTAAGCTGTTTGTTTTACAGCTATAGAATGTACAGAAAAAGCCAAACTACAGGTTTCCCATCATTAATAACAATTTTTTCGGCACCTAATTACTTGGATGTCTACAATAATAAAGGTAAGAATTTAGTGCTAAGGAGATTATATTAAATTAAAACTTCTTTCCAAAAAAATAGTCTAACAGTAACATCATACAAAGTCACTTTTGTATGGTGTTACTGGTAGAGCGAAAAAAATCCAAGCCTTTTGAGTCAAACTAATACAATATGTAAAACACATATGGGCATAATTACTTGAATGTGTAAAATAAACTCATGATCTCTCATAATGATGACATCCAGAAATGATAAAACCAAGTCTGCTTTTCATTTTTAGAAGTATCCACTGTGACATTACCCAGGGTGCAATCTGGACTGACAGACAGCTCCGTCCCCTCATTTCTCCAACCTGGGATGCCTTTTACACTGCTTTGCTGTGAGAGCAACCACTCCTGCTCTGCCTACACCCAGCCTCCAGCATGTAAATCATTCGCAGCTATATTATATGAGTGCTATAGCCAGCCACCCATGAATTATGCTGCAGGGCAACACCAGCAAACTCCCAGTCCCAGATTTTCCCCTAGAAGTGTGCGTCCTCTAATGCCCAGCCCCTCGTGGACAATGCAAGGTCATATAAAGTCCGTCATTTCATTAATAGAAAATGATATGCACAAATGTTATCTCAAATGAAGTTTCCCAAACCCTTCAACCCAAACACACACTGGTTTAGATAAAACAATACTACAGAAAGATAGGTTTTAAGTGACTGCAAATAATGAGGCATAAAAGTCATAATTGATTACAAGTAAATAAAAGGTAAAACGCAACTGATACCTAACTTAACAAGCTAAGTGAATTCAAAGCATAAAGTTCTCTCTCACCATATATTCTAGCAGTTTTACTGGTTGAATCTTTCAGCCAGGATCCCTCCCCAGTCCGATGATGCTTATTTTATTCTTCAAGTGTTGTCGATGCCATGAGTAGAAATGGAGAGATGATTTGGGGCATCTGTTCCCCGTTTTTATCTTTTCTTCCTCTTTGAGAATCATCTCCAGCTGGGATTCAGGGAGTCTGTCGGACGGGAACTTCCAACTGTTTCTTTGCCAAGTTGTAAATTTCTCACTCTCTCACCCTTTTTCCTGCCAAAGAATGGCCGCTTAACCAGATGATAGTCCATTTGATTTTGTTGACACCTGGCTGAGGCATCAGTTTGTCTTTTGTTTTTGAGGAACTGGTTTGTGCCTGCTTTTCTAAACTTGGAATATGTCTCAGTAGCATTTTATATCTTTGTATACAATGTTGCCACACACATTTTACCAGGACAATAATGATCAGCAAATTGAGTTTTTTCAAATGATACCTCATAAGGCATACTTTGTATAAAATCCATTATAGTTTTGTAAAAATGGTGAACATAGGGTTCTTCTTCGAGAGATGTCTTTGTGGCTGATACACTTCAGGTGTCGGTGTGTACTGGAGCCATCAGTCGGAGATTTATGGTAGCAGTGTCCACACTTATGCAGTAGATGTCTTGCAGTGCAGTTGGCATCTCATTTAGCGTGTGCACAACCCGATCCCTCCAGTTCCTTCCCAACCGACCTTGGCCTGAGATGGAGCTCTGTGGCAGTGTTCACAGTCCTCTCCCCCCCCCCCCCAAAAAAAATAGAAATAGTATAATTTAGACAGACAGCAAGTTTTTAATAATAATTAGTTTTGCTTAGATAGCTAGTAGTTTAAAAAAAAAAAAAGTTTTTCTCCTGGTTTCCCCTTCCCCATAGTTTCTTCACAGTAGGGAACATTCAACTGTTGAACAATGCCTTGCTCCCCAGGGTTCAAAAGATGCAGCTTATGTCATGAAGCGATGCCAATTTCTGATGGACACTTATGTGTCCGATGTCTCGGTGAGGTGCACATCCCACAAAAGTGCAGCCACTGTAATAATTTAAAAGTGAGAGTCAGGCACAACCGGGATCGCCACTTGAAACTGATCTTAATGGGGAAATCTCTCCAAACGGAGACAGAACAGACCTCCTCCTCTCCAAGCACCCCGACTTCAGCAAAAGAGGACATGCCATCCTCTAAAAGATTGAGGAAGAGAATACCAACTTCGCTGCAGAGAGCACCGCAGAAAAAAAGGCAGTCTCCTGCCAGGTCGCTACTCTGATGCCGACAACCACAAGGATGAGCACCATTGATGCTCCGGGCACCTCTGGCACCGTCCATACTGGGACCTCTGCCAAGCCCCACCACAAGAAGACAGAGTCGAGGCATAAAAAGAGACATGTCTCCTCCACGGCACCGACCTCACTGGTGAGGGACAGTGTGCCGAGACTCTCCCCAGGAACCATGCCTCCACTTCCAGCACCAATGGTGCAGTCAGCACCGATGGGGAAAATCCAAAACGGCACCACCCATGCTAGTCAAACGATCACAAAAATTATCACCACTGACGACTGCTATACCATTCCCTTTACTTCCCGCCCACCTACCTTACTCCCCTCCCCCTCCCTCTTCAGGAACCCTTCTCATGAGCACCTGCCATGACAAGATGTAGATCATATTCTATAGTTAGGTGCCATAGAACAAGTCCCTCACAACACAGAGAGAAGGGATTTTACTCCCATTACTTCTTGAACCAGAAAAACAGGGGATGGAGGTCCATTTTAGACCTCACAAAACTCAACAAGTTTGTACGAACTTAAAAATTCAAGATGGTCACACTGGGCACGATACTACAAGCGCAGCAAAACGGGGACTGGTTTTCAGCCCTTGACCTTCAAGATGCTTATTTTCATATTACCATACATCTCGCTCACAGAAGAGTCCTGCGATTCACAGTGGAAAACTATCACTTCCAATACAGAGTACTACCGTTCAGCCTGTCCAACACACCAAGAGTTTTCTCGAAAACCCTTGTGCTAGTGGCAGCACATTTACACAAACGAGGGAAAATGATTTTCCTATACTAAGGCCTGGTCCCCACTAAGCCCCCACTTCGGACTAAGGTAAGCAAATTCAGCTACGTTAATAACGTAGCTGAATTCGAAGTACCTTAGTCCGAACTTACCGCGGGTCCAGACGCGGCAGGAAGGCTCCCCCGTCGATGCCGCGTACTCCTCTCGGCGAGCTGGAGTGCCGGCGTCGACGGCGAGCACTTCCGGGATCGATCCCAGAACATCGATTGCCTGCCGCCGGACCCTCCGGTAAGTGAAGACGTACCCTTAGACGATTGTCTCCTCAAGAGCTCGACTCAACAAGAAGCAATATAAATGGTCCAGAAGACAGCTGCACTCTTCGGGAATCTAGGTTTGCAGATAAACAAACAAAAATCAACCCTAATTCTTGTACAACAACTGGACTTCATTGGGGGCACACCTCGATGCCATAGAGGCCAAAGTATCGTTGCCTCTGAGCAGATTCACAACAATGACCAACCTTATATCGGTAATCAGCAGCAGCCCCCCAAAACCCGCACATATAGGACTACAACTATTAGGTCACATGGCAGCCACAACATTTGTGGTAGGACACGCAAGACTATATGTGCGCTGCCTATAGAGCTGATTGAACTCAATATACATACCCAGCAAGCACAGCCTCCATAAATGAATAACAGTACCGCCAAAAGTCTTGGACTCGCTACACTGGCGGACAAGGTTAGAAAATGTATGTGTGGGCATCCCCTTCCAGTAGAACAATAATAATTATCACAGATACATCCCTGATAGGCTGGGGCTCCACGTGAACCAACACACAGTTCAAGGCAAATGGTCTGCTGAGGAGACCCACTTACATATCAATCTACTCGAGCTATGCGCGGTACACAATGCCTGCAGACATTTCCTGTCACTGATAAAGAACAAATCAATTTGCATAATGACTGACAACATTGCCTGCATGTTTTACATCAATTGCCAAGGAAGAGTCCGACCACACTCACTATGCACCGAAGCCATGAAACTGTGGAACTGGTGCATTCACTACAAAATAAACATCTTAACCTCCTACCTTCCAGAATTCGACAGCAGACATGTCTCATGGGAGCATGAATGGGAAATGAACAATGTAGTCCTGCAGTCCGTATTCCAATGATGGGGACCTCCCCCCATCGACTTGTTTGCATCCCCAACAAACCACAAATGCCCATTATTCTGCTCGAGAGCAGAGATGGGATCCCAATCACTGGGCGATGCCTTCCTCATCCCATGGGATGCAACACTCATGTACGTATTCCCACCGATCCCTTTGATCCCACAAGTAATACACAAGATATGAATACAAAAGGCTACAGTCACCCGAATAGTCCCGACATGGGCCAGACAGGCCATGTTCTTATCCTTACCCGATGCACATGGCGATATGCGCCCCATGAGTGCTCCCTCTTCGGATGGACCTTCTGTCACAGAACAACAGTTACACTCTTCACCCAAATCTGGAGAAACTCCATCTGAAAGCATGGCTCCTGCATGGTTCCATTATGGTGAGTTAGCCTGTTTGGAACAAGTCAAACACATATTACTAAACGGCAGGAGATCAACCATGCCATAAAACTTACCCTTAAAAATGGAAAAGATTCTCCTCATGATGTCAAGAAAAACAGTTGACTGCCACTACAAACCACTATTGCTGGTGCTGGACTACATATTGGAGTTGAAACGCTCAGGTCTTCCAACAAACTCGATCAAAGTGCATCTCATGGTCATTACAGCGTTCAATCATGGAATTGAAGGGACCTTGATATTCGCGCATCCAAGTACTAAACGCTTTCTCACCGGTCTACAGAACATTTACCCAGAGGTTCGCCAACCCACTCCGGCATGGGATCTAAAGTTGGTATTGAAATGCATCAACAGACCACCATTTGAACTTTTAGCCACCTGTTCCTTACTGCATCTGTCCATGGAAAGTGGTGGCATTTTTTGGTCGCTGTCACTTACGCCAGACGAGTAAGTGAGATGGGGCCTTTTTGGCCGATCCTCCCTACACAATATTCTTCAAGGACAAGGTCACGTTATGACCTCACCCAAAGTTCCTACCGAAAATATCATCACCCTTTCGTATAAACCAACCAATTCACCTTCCCAATTCACCTTAAACCACACGGGAATCTAAACGAAACCATTGTGCATATATTAGGTGTTAGACACGCATAAGGCTTCATTCTATCTAATTAGAATGGTTTCTGAAAGTCCCCGAGACTTTGTGTCCATGACCGAACATTCAAAAATAAGTGCTATCCATTCAGAGATTATCTAAGTGGATCTCCACCTGTATTCAACAGTTACCCAAACACACAATACAGAACCTCCTGAGGACATCAGATCCCATTCCACACGTGCTCTATCGACCTCAATAGCATTTCTAAACAATGTGCCTATAATAGACATATGTAGAGTGGCTACTTGGGCCTCTGTCCATACATTTACTGATCATTATGCAGTCATTCAAGGCCCGATGCCATAATTGGCCTAACTGTACTCGCCTCTACAATGCAAGCAAACCCAAAGTCCCTCCTAACCTCTGAGGGGCACTGCTCTACAGTCACCTGAAGTGGAGCATCACTCAAAGAAGAGAGGGGTACTCACCTTGTTCAGTAACTGAGGTTCTTCGAGATGTGTTCCCCTGTGGGTGCTTCACTACCCATCCTCCTCCCCTCTACTTTGGAGTTGGCAGTAAGGACTTTACGGTAGAGAAGGAACTGGAGGGATCGGGCTGTGCGCACGCTAGATGAAGCACCAACGGCACTGCGAGACATCTACTGCGCACGTATGACCTGCATGGACACTGCTACTGTAAATCTCTATGAAAATAGCGTAGCTGAAATCGACTTATCTTAGATTGAATTAAAATTACGTACTTTGCGTCCTTGCGGCGCTGGATCAAAGGCCGCGGCTCCCCCGTCGACTTTGCTTCCGCCTCTCACACTGCTGGAGTTCAGCAGTCGACGGGAGAGCGATCGGGGATCGATTTATCGCGTCTACACTACACGAGATAAATCGATCCCCGATAGATTGAGATCGCCGGGTAGTGTAGACGTACCCTGATACTTGAAATGGAGCACCCACAGGGGGACACATCTTGAAGAACCTCATTTAATGTATAAGTTGAGTAACCCTCTCATACAGATTGTTACACCCACTGAGTGCTTTCCAAACGGGCTGGGTTGCTCTGTGCTCTGAGCAGTTCACAATCTAAAATACAAGCTGAGAAATAGAGGTTAGGGGCCGTGGAACAGTAGTAGACAATTTATATACAAGTCAGCTCAATTCGTGGCAAGCCACGCTGCAGAAGTAAGCTTTTAAATGTGGGCAGGGAAGAGACCATGCAGATGAGCTGTGGGATGTAGTACCATACATGGGCGGCTGTGTGGAAGGAGGCATGGAAATGTTTGTGGGAGAAGCTAAAACAGCGGGACAAAGTTGGAGGCAGGTGGAGAGCAGCCTGTGGTTTGGCAAGGCATTGTAAGTAAGGAGGGGACAGAGTTAGGCAAAGCTTTGAAGGTGATGAAAAGAAACTGAAATTTGATTGTGAATGTGTAGCCAGTAGTCCGTTGATTAAAATATGGGATAATAAAAAATTTGGAGCCAGTTATACTGTTGTTTTGAGTTGGATGTTTGTGACAATACCTGCAATGGCACTTTTAGTAGTTTTTCCTCTCTGTGTCCATTATTAAGTTAAGTGTCAGTGCAATTTTGTATTTTCCTTAAAATGTACCTTTTTTTAAATTGCAACATAGTGATTTTTCATATAACAAAGCTCTCTGTTAGAAATATGTTCCATTATAATCATGAGTAAAGGATCATAGAGTGTCTCTTGCATATATTTTTACATAAGGTGTAATATAACTGTAAATGTGGGAAAAGATAATTGAATCTTCCTGATGATTTTGTTTTTATTATACTTAGTGCTAAGGATAAAAATTCTTGCCTTAATTTCTAAATGTTGTTTTGCAGCTGCTGTGTTAAAATATGAAAATAATGTGATGAATATTCGACAGTTCAATTGTTCTCCGCATCCTTATTGGTTACCAAATTTTATGGATGTCTTTACGTGGTCATTGCCATTTGTTGGAGAAAAAGGTAGAAACTATGCTGTACAAGCAAACTGTATTTGTGTTTTGTGTGGATGTTGCAGGTTTATATTTACATGAGAGAAATTAAGTGTATGATTTCTCTTAAGGGACTATGTTAATCATTGCCACCTACTCCTTTGTTTGTCTCAATAGGGTGCAGACTTGTGAACATTTGTCCCAAAAGACCTTTTGCAAGGTTGTGTAACTCCCCATGTGAAAGTGCTGTAACATGTCCATGAAGGATGGTAATCTGGGACATGAGGTAGTCTACAGCTATTGGTTCTCTGTTCCCCCTGCTTTTGGCTGAGGTAGCTTGATTTTTGTCTGACGGAGCAGAGGAGGGAATGGAGAGGTTTAGAAGAGATGAAGGCGCTTGTCTGCATAGTTTAATGAAAATCCCCTTCTTTCTGAAGTATATCTCTGAATCAACACACAATTTCAATAAAACTGTTTCCACTCTACAGAATAATGTTACACTTTCCTAATCTTAATGATGTAGAATTCTTAAATATTGTCTAGTTATGATGGATGTTCTTTTAACATTCTACAATGCCCAGAAGATTTACCTTTGATGAAGGGCAATTTATATATAATTGTTCTCCTAAAATACAATTTAATAGATATCCCCGTTCTACCCCCTCCCTCCAGAGATGGTAATTTTAAATTTAGGACAATTGGGCTCCAGGTAGGTTTAAGTAAAAAGCAAAGCAGTCGTGGTTGGACATTAGGTTGTCCTATTTAAAGTCCCACCGATATATGCTATAGTTGGTGAAGGGGTTGTAGAAAGCTCTTCAAATGTATCTGAAAAGTACTCTTGAGACCAGTTGCATAAATGCAGGTTTGGGTTAATATTACCTTCTGAGAGAAATTACAATCAGATGGTTTAGGCTTTTTTTTAATATGCTCAGTGTATGTAACAAATTACTTTATGGATTTCAAATAAAAGAATGAATAAGAGTTGGAAAGAGTTTTCTGTTCATATGTAACTACCTGATGAAATCTAAATGTCAAGACTCATCAGTTTATATAGTGATCTTTTGGACATTTAATTGATTATTAAGTACAATAAATGTATAATTCTTATATATAGTTTGTAGGACATGTAAGTGGTGGCAGCTGCTCATGAAAATGTGGATTATTTTTAATCTTTCAGTGTTTATTTGGGATATTACTTGATTTTGCTTACTTGAGAGGCTGGTAATTAGATAAGCTTGCTGTTAAAAGAGAATTTTTTTGTTCAGCCAGCATATGCTCACTGCTGCAACCACAGTGCAAGTTAGTAAAGGCCTTTGTATTTTCTTTCTGTTGGCTTTCAGAAATGCACACACTTTGACATTTTAACCAAAGGTTAAATCTGGCTTTGCCAATTGAAAGAAATTTACAGCAAAATCCATTTTAAATTATCATAGGGTTTGTGAAAAAACAAAAGCATGGTCCATTGCCTTTCTATTCAGGTAGATACATTTTGTGTACTTGTAAAATTGAGTTTCATTCAGACCATAATTAAAGTTGAGAAAATGCCAAAATATAAATTATCCCCATTTTACTGTTGACTGATCATTCTGAATTCTTGATATAGAAAAACACTGTTTAAAGAAGCATTTTTAATTTAAAATCCTTTTAAATATTACATTTAAGAAGCCATATACTTGGTTTTGGCTGGCTGATATTGCTTTTGGGGCTGTCCATTCTTCAGTCAGGAGACCCAAATCAGGATCACTTTTGGGGTTCTTGCCCACAGGCTTTGTTACCCAGGGTTTTCAAAACCCAGAGCACTGATAACTGTTTCTTTCCAGGCAGCGTAAGGAATAAATCAGTGGGGACACAGCTCCTCCATCTGATAAATGATTGATACAAACAAGAGTACTTTTATCTAAAACTACTCATTATTAGGTCTCAAGCCACACACACACAGGGTGTGTCTACACTATGAAATTAGTTCGAATTTATAGAAGCCGGTTTTATAGAAATCGGTTGTATACAGCCAATTGTGTGTCCCCCCCCACATAAAATGCTCTAAGTGCTCTAGTCGGCGGACCGCGTCCACAGTACCGAGGCTAGCATCGACTTCCGGAGCATTGCACTATGGGTAGCTATCCCACAGCTATCCCACAGTTCCTGCAGTCTCCGCCGCCCATTATTCTGGGTTGAGATCCCAATGCCCGGATGATGCAAAACAGTGTCACGGGAGGTTCTGGGTACATGTCGTCAGGCCCCTCCCCCTCCGTCACAGCAACGGCAGACAATAGATTCGTGCCTTTTTACCTGGGTTACCTGTGCAGACAACATACCACGGCAAGCATGGAGCCTGCTCAACTCCCCGTCACCATATGTCATCTAGGTGCCGGCAGACGTGGGACTGAATTGCTACGCAGCAGCAGCTAACTGCCTTTTGGCGGTAGACGGTGCAGTAGACTGGTATCCTTCATCGGCGATCTGGGTGCTGGCAGCCGTGGGGCTGGCAGCCGTGGGGCTGCATTGCACCAGCCCCTTGCCTTTTGGCAGTAGATGGTGTATTACGACTGGTAACCGTCCTATTACAAGTTGGGTCATCGCACATTAGCAGAATCTTCCCTGAGCAGCAGATTGTGCAATAGGCCTGAAGGCCATCGTAATACACTAACTGCCAAGCGCCCAGTATTTGCTGCCAAGCACCCCGAAAGATGCCGAGGGCTATCAGTCACGCTGCACCGTCGTCTTAAGATGTAAAAAATAGATTTGCTTTGTATTCATTTGCTTCCCCCTCCCTCCGTCAAATCAACGGCCTGCTAAACCCAGGGTTTTCAGTTTAATCTTTGGGGGGACCATTCTGTGTGTCAGTTGTTTGTGTTTCTCCCTGATGCACAGCCACCGTTCTTGATTTTAATTCCCTGTACCTGTACGCCATGTCGTCACTCGGCCCGCCCTCCCTCCTTCCCCTGGTCCGTCAGATACTAGTTTCGCGCCTTTTTTCAGACCAGGCGCCATAGCTAGCACTGGGATCATGGAGCCCGCTCAGATCACCGCGGCAATTATGAGCACTATGAACACCATGCGCATTGTCCTGAAGTATATGCAGAGCCAGGACATGCCAAGGCGAAACTCAGACCAGCCGAGGAGGCGATTGCAGCGCGGCGAAGAGAGTGATGAGGAAATTGACATGGACATAGACCTCTCACAAGGCACAGGCCCCAGCAATGTGGAAATCATGGTGTCACTGGGGCAGGTTCATGGCGTGGAACGCTGATTCTGTGCCCGGGAAACAAGCACAGACTGGTGGGACCGCATCGTGCTGCAGGTGTGGGACGATTCCCAGTGGCTGCGAAACTTTCACAGGCGTAAGGGCACTTTCATGGAACTTTGTGACTTGCTTTCCCCTGCCCTGAAACGCCAGGATACTAGGATGAGAGCAGCCCTCACAGTTGAGAAGCGAGTGGCGATAGCCCTGTGGAAGCTTGCAACGCCAGACAGCTACCGGTCAGTCGGGAATCAATTTGGAGTGGGCAAATCTACGGTGGGGGCTGCTGTGATCCAAGTTGCCAGGGCAATGAAAGACCTGGTGATATCAAGGGTAGTGACTCTGGGCAACGTGCAGGCAATAGTGGATGGTTTTGCTGAAATGGGATTCCCAAACTGTGGTGGGGCCATAGATGGAACCCATATCCCTATCTTGGCACTGGAGCACCAAGCCACCGACTAAATAAACCGCAAGGGGTACTTTTCAATGCTGCTGCAAGCCCTGGTGGATCACAAGGGACGTTTCACCAACATCAACGTGGGATGGCCGGGAAAGGTACATGATGCTTGCGTCTTCAGGATCTCTGGTCTGTTTCGAAAGCTGGAGGAAGGGACTTTCTTCCCGGACCAGAAAGTAACCGTTGGGGATGTTGAAATGCCTATCGTGATCCTTGGGGACCCAGCCTACCCCTTAATGCCATGGCTCATGAAGCCGTACATAGGCAGCCTGGACCGGAGTCAGGACCTGTTCAACTATAGGCTGAGCAAGTGCCGAATGGTGGTGGAATGTGCATTTGGACGTTTAAAAGCGCGCTGGCGCAGCTTACTGACTCACTCAGACCTCAGCGAAAAGAATATCCCCATTGTTATTGCTGCTTGCTGTGCGCTCCACAATATCTGTGAGAGTAAGGGGGAGACATTTCTGGCGGGGTGGGAGGTTGAGGCAACTCGCCTGGCCGCTGATTACGCGCAGCCAGACACCAGGGCGGTTAGAAGAGCACAGCAGGGCGCGGTGCGCATCAGAGAAGCTTTGAAAACGAGTTTTGTGACTGGCCAGGCTACTGTGTGAAACTTCTGTTTGTTTCTCCTTGATGAACCCTCCAAACCCCCCCCCCCCCCCCCCCCCCCCCCCCCCTCCCCTCTACCCCCCTGCCCCCCAACCCCCCCCCCCCCCCCCCCCCTCCCCTCCCGCTTGCAGAGGCAATAAAGTCATTGTTTTTTCACATTCATGCATTCTTTATTAGTTCCTCACAGAAGTAGGGGGATAATTGCCAAGGTAGCCTGGGATGGGTGGGGGAGGAGGGATGGAAAAGGACACACTGCATTTTAAAACTTTAACTCTTATTGAAGGCCAGCCTTCTGATGCTTGGGCGATCATCTGGGGTGGAGTGACTGGGTGGCCGGAGGCCCCCCCACCGTGTTCTTGGGTGTCTGGGTGAGGAGGCTATGGAACTTGGGGAGGAGGGCTGTTGGTTAAACAGGGGCTGTAGCGGCGGTCTCTGCTCCTGCTGCCTTTCCTGCAGCTCAACCATACGCTGGAGCATATCAGTTTGATGCTCCAGCAGACGGAGCATTGACTCTTGCCGTCTGTCTGCAAGCTGACGCCACCTATCATCTTCAGCCCGCCACTTGCTCTTTTCATCCCGCCATTCAGCCTGCCACCTCTCCTCTCGTTCATATTGTGCTTTACTCATGTCTGACATTGACTGCCTCCACGCATTCTGCTGTGCTCTATCAGCGTGGGAGGACATCTGGAGCTCCGTGAACATATTGTCCCGCGTCCTCCGTTTCTCTTTTTAATGTTCACTAGCCTTTGCGAAGGAGAAACATTTGCAGCTGGTGGAGGAGACGGGAGAGGTGGTTAAAAAAGACACATTTTAGAGGACAATGGGTACACTCTTTCATTACAAGGTCGCATTTTTCCTCTGCCTGCCGGTTTGGTATGAGAGATCACTCACGCAGTGCCCCAGGCAACATATTTCGGCTTGCAGGCAGCCATGGTAAGCCACAGTCTTTTGGCTTTTTTAACCTTCTTAACATGCGGGAAAGGTTTCAAACAGCAGCGCATTTCCCATATCAAGGATGAATTGGGTTGGCCATTTAAAGTGGGTTTTCAATGTAAAAGGAGGGGCTGCGGTTTCCGGGTTAACATGCGGCACAAACCCAAGTAAACCACCCCCCCCACACATACACACGATTCTCTGGGATGATCACTTCACCCCTCCCCCCACCGCGTGCTTAACAGCGGGGAACATTTCTGTTCAGAAGAGCAGGAACGGGCACCTCTGAATGTCCCCCTTAATAAAATCACCCCATTTCAACCAGGTGATCGTGAATGATATCACTCTCCTGAGGATAACAAAGAGAGATAAGGAATGGATATTGTCCGCATGCCAGCAAACACCGGGACCATACGCTGCCATGCTTTGTTATGCAATGATTCCAGACTACGTGCTACTGGCCTGGCGTGGTAAAGTGTCCTACCATGGCGGACGGGATAAGGCAGCCCTCCCCAGAAACCTTTTGCAAAGGCTTTGGGAGTACATGAAGGAGAGCTTTCTGGAGATGTCCCTGGAGGATTTCCGCTCCATCCCCATACACGTTAACAGACTTTTCCAGTAGATGTACTGGCCGCGATTGCCAGGGCAAATTAATCATTAAACACGCTTGCTTTTAAACCATGTGTAATATTTACAAATATTTACAAAGGTACACTCACCAGAGGTCTCCTGTGTGCCCTGAGGGTCTTGGGTGAGTTCGGGGGTTACTTGTTCCAGGTCCAGGGTCACAAACATATCCTGGCTGTTGGGGAAACCGGTTTCTCCGCTTCCTTGCTGCTGTGAGCTACCTACAGTACCTCCATCCTCATCTTCCTCGTTCCCCGAACTGTCTTCCCTGTGTATTTCTCCATTGATGGAGTCATAGTACACGGTTGGGGTAGTGGAGGCTGCACCCCCTAGAATGGCATGCAGCTCCACGTAGAAGCGGCAAGTTTGCGGCTCTGCCCCGGACCTTCCATTTGCTTCTCTGGCTTTGTGGTAAGCTTGCCGTAGCTCCTTAACTTTCACGCGGCACTGCTGTATGTCCCTGTGCCCCGGTCCTTCATGGCCTTGGAGACCTTTTCTAATACTTTGCCATTTCTTTTACTGCTACGGAGTTCAGCTAGCACTGATTCATCTCCCCATATGGCGAGCAGATCCCATACCTCCCGTTCGGTCCATGCTGGAGCTCTTTTGCGATCCTGGGACTCCATCACGGTTACCTGTGCTGATGAGCTCTGCGTGGTCACCTGTGCTCTCCACGCTGGGCAAACAGGAAATGAAATTCAAACGTTCGCGGGTCTTTTCCTGTCTACCTGGTTAGTGCATCTGAGTTGAGAGCGCTGTCCAGAGCGGTCACAATGAAGCACTGTGGGATAGCTCCCAGAGGCCAATAACGTCAAATTCCGTCCACACTACCCCAATTCCGACCCGCGAAGGCCGATTTTATCGCTAATCCCCTCGTCGAAGGTGGTGTAAAGAAACCGGTTTAAAGGGCCCTTTAAGTCGAAAGAAAGGGGTTCGTTGTGTGGACGTGTCCAGGCTTAATTCGATTTAACGCTGCTAAGGTCGACCTAAACCCGTAGTGTAGACCAGGCCACACACGCTGTAGCAGCTGGTTCAGAGCATACTAAACCTTTATATTTATCAAAGTCTGAGGTGGTTTTTAGGAATTAACAGTCAGGCTTCCGAGGGCCCTCCTTCCCTCCACCTGCTGAGGAGTTTTGGTGTCCTCGGACTACTTCCAAATGAATCCTTTTGCCTAAGCTTTTATAGCTAACTTAAATAAAGCACATAACTCATAGCGACTACTAGTGGATCACCGTAGTAAACCCTGATGGATCACCAATTCTCCTAGTTTCAGCAAACTACTCATTTCTTATCAAAGTATTTCTATTCTTAACAACAATAAAATTTGTCTCAGACACCTAAATCCAAGGTCGTCTGTCCAAACATTCCTTCCATTTTGATTAGCAGAACTGCAGACATGCAGCTGCCTGGCCTTGCTCCTGGGCCTAAAATTATTCCTAGCTACGTGATGATTGATTTTCAGCTAGCCATGACTGAACACACAAAATAGCTCACTGCTGCAGTACTGTCACGTTCTGGGGTAACATGCAGGAATGTCAGATTCTGTGTTACAGCTTTGTAGAGCAGGATGTTGTAATAGTTGTGCTATTATACTTGAGCCCTGCTGCTAGTTCATCTGTTTTAATGTAACCGATGGCATTTTTAAAAAAAAAGCTAAACTCTCCCCAATCTGGATATTTCAAAGTGTTTGTGTGCTTCTAAATAATGCATAGAAAATGTCTCTCTCCCCATACATGCACTCACTTATGCATACCTCACCATTGATGTGTAAGGATATACAGAAAAAGGTATGAGAATTTAATGAGGTTTATGATAACTTTAAAAAAAATTACATGAGGAGTGGTAGTACATCTTTGTGTTGAATTGTAGAGGATTTTTGGGTCAGGGAATGTCTTTTTATAAAATGTGTAAACATTGGGCTCTCTGAATATTTTAAAAATATAATAATGGGAAACCCTGATGCGGAAAATCAAACTTTCTTTATCAGTTTTTAACTGACTCTTGCCTTAAATTATTAGCTCAGGATTTTGCATATTTAATATGCCTAAAGTAGTGTAATGTTGTTTAAATTTACTTTTAAAATCTGTCAGAGGAGTTTACATGTCTCTTGTCTCACAGGAACAAAATGTGGAAATTCTGGACTATGAGTCCTTGTCATTTAAAGGACTTCTGTTGTATGAGAGTATAATATATCTTATGTTACAAAGTGCCAAGCACATTGTAGACACTTTGCAAATAACAGTAAATAATGCTGTAATTTCTCTAATACGTATTTGTTGATGTACAATTACATTGCACTCTTATTTAGGAAATATATTACTTATTTTCCTTTTATGCTGCCTTCTACATATATGTGGAAGTAATGGTTGACTATATGTGTAATTTCATATTTTACATATAATGCACATATTTAGAGCTTAAAATTCACTTTTTTAAACAGCAGTGAAACATTTATAAATATGCATTAGGGGAATATTTTTAGAGCGATTGGTAAAACTATTCAGTTCTTAAAAAGACTGACAACTTTACTTGGCATCAAAATATAACTGTTTAATTATACTTCCACAACGTGTTTCCTTTTAAAACTATTTGCATTGGCAAAAGTTAAAAATTGAAGAGACTTGTACATTTTTATACATGAAGCTATGTCCCCATACTCTTTCAGAGTGCAGGTTCAGAGCTTTGTTGTAGTGAAGTTGTGTGTGTTTGTTTTTTTAACTGGCAATAGAATGACAGATTTAAAGAAAAAATAACTACCAAGAATCTAGTGAATTGTCACACTTTGGACCAGGCTCTCTCTAAATCTCAAGGCCAGATCCTCAGTTGTGTAAATTAGCATAATGCCAGTTTGCCAATAAACTGGCTGGGCATCTGGACCTCTCTATCTTTGACCCTGATAATGTGTGTTCTCAGTTATACCACTAGTACAATTTGAGGCATATGACAAGCATTTCTCAACTCCCCCACTCACTGACTCAAGAAAGTTGGGAGGTTAGATGTGGGAGAATAATAATTCATTGACCATTACTTTCGTCTTAAATTTCTTGCAAACTGTCAAGCCATTCTGTTTACAAATATATTTGAGGAGACAAGGTGGGTGAGGTAATACCTTTTATTGGACCAACTTCTGGTGGTGAGAAAGACAAGCTTTCAAGCTAGGCAGAGCTCTTCTTCAGGTCTCATTGCCTTTCCCAGAGCCTCACAGCTGATCAAACTGATAGTTTAGCGTAAATAGCACAGATCTGTTTGATCTTGTACTTAGCTGTAATGCTCTGGGAAAGGCACTCAGACCTGAAGAAGAACTCTGTGTAGCTCGAAAGCTTGTCTCTCTCTCCATCAAAAGTTGGTCCAATAAAAGGCATTACCTCATCCACTTTGTCTCTCTAATATCCTGGGACTGATATGGCTACAACAACACTGCATGCAAACATGTTTGACTTTTGACAAATGAACTTTCTGTACTGTTGAGATTCTTTTAATGAGAGCACCTACTACCAGGTTAAAGATTGTGTTTTTGTTTGTTGCTCATTAGATTGTCTTGGTTGAGAAAATAAAGTTTGCAGTTGTAGAATTTGTATAAGGGGATTTCTCTTTAGGTTAGTCTACACTTCACAATGCCTTTAGAGGAGTGTACAGTCCTACATTACGTGCAGAGCTAGCACGGGTATAAATAGAAGTCTAGGCAGTGAGGCGCTGCTCAGGCAAGTAGAGTAAGGACATACCTGAATCCTGTGAGTATGAATGTACCCAGATATGTATGCTGCTCACCCAAACAGTGTGCCCCTGCTTCACCTTACACTGCTATTTTTAGCAGTGTAGTGCCTTTCTGCTAGGTCTTTTCCCATTGCAGGGTAAGACTCCAGCAGTGGGGAAAGGCTGTGGCAGCTCCCTGCTGCTGCTGCTGCCACAGCCTTTCCCCAATGCAGGGAAAGGCGCCTGGAGTGGTGAGCTACCAGAGCTGCTTCTTACTACAGGGAAAGGTTCCAGCAGTTCCCTGTGGTGGGGAAAGACTGTGGGAGCAAAGAGCTGCCAGAGATTTTCCCTGCTGCAGAGAAACATCCCAGCAGAGGGGAAAGGCTTGGGTAGGGTGACTAGATGAGGGGAAGAATGGGGGGGGAGGGTTGCCCACCAGCAAAGGAAAAAAAAAAAAAAAAGCCTAGTTCTGCCCCAGCTGAGCAAAAAGAGTTTATCAGGACGTCTGGTCACCCTAGGTAGGGGGGAGGCAGTGGGGAAAGGCTCCAGCAACTCCTTTCTGCTGAGCCTTTCCCTGTTGTCTTCCTTCTGCCCTAGTACCTTTCACTGACGTGTAGCTACACACTGCAGTGTGGGTGCAGCCTGATTTTTGCTGCTGAATGTAGTTACACATACCCTATGCACTGCTGCTAGCATTGTGCAGTGTAGATGTAGCCTTTGTTTGCTAAGTAGTCAGCGAAGCACCACGTGAAATTATTCGATTTAGCTTGGCCCCATTAGATAGTACAGTTATAAGTGCTAGAGAGATCCCTAAGATGATTTGTCATTTTATTAATATAGGGTATTCCAAATTCATATGAAGTGTTCCCCATATACTTTAAAGATTATTTGAAAATCTGATTTAAACTTTTTTTCTCCTCTGTGTGCCTTCACTAAATACTTTGAAAGATTCACAGTTTTCTTTTTTTTTTTTTTCCTTGTCATCTGTACACTTGCATGGAATTACAACATACCTTCCTAAAAGAGTAACCTAATTGGAGCAGATTCACAACTTTTTACATTAAGGACACTCTTTTCGAGCACATGCAAGGGGTGGTCCATCATGCTTTATAATAGGGCAAGGTGTTTTTGCATGTAGTGTCCATTTATTTTTCAGTTGATATAAATATTATATTGGCATTTATCCATGTCACAAATGTAAATAATATTTTTAAATATTGGGTTCCATTTCCCCCACTGGTTTTCTCTCTCATCCCTTCTCTGTTGCACCATGTTATGGTTAATCGGGGAGACTGGAAAGCTCATCCTCCAAAGGCTGCATTTAGAGCCACCTTTTTTTTTTTTTAATGATACTAGCTAACTGCTCAAAATTTAGTCTGAATTGATCAGCTTTTGTACAAATACAGCTTAGAGTTTATTGGTTTTTCATCAGATTCAAGATTGCTTGTATGTAGAAATATCATTACTTATGAAATGAGATCCTTTCTAAAAAGAACTAATTCCCATGGGTGTGGGAAAAGAGGGAAGTCTGTGATGCTATTCCAGCACTCTGTCTTTGGACAGTGGTGTTACCTTAGCATCATATTTTGTTACGTTTCATTCCAGGAATATACACATTATGAAAAATGTCTCTGTCTGGGAGAGTAGATTGCTGAGCTGAAAAAATACATACTGGGGTGTGAAATTTTGTCAGCCATAAGTGCAGACAATTTGTTAAACCTCACATATGAATTAATATATGTAGCAGTGTATAGTTGGTTAATTCATTTTTATTCTTTTCAACACAGTAACAGAAATGTTGGTGAATGTTTTGAGCATTTGCTCTGATGATGAATTAATGACAGAGGGAGAAGATCAATTTGACGGTAAGGTCACCTTTGTATCTAAAGTACTATATTTTCATGGAAACGTTTCTATAGTAGTGGTTGAGACTTTGACCAGTTGTATTATATGTTGGATATTTTTTTATTGTCTTTAGGGTTTTTTCTTTTCTTTAGATAGTATTTTTATATTTGTAATATAATATAATCTTGTTAAATAATATTATTTAGTGTACTGTTCAACAAAACATCTTCAAAAATTCCTAGAACTTACTTTACCCGAAGAGTACAGTTGATTTGATACTACACTTGGATAAACAGCAATTGTTATATACCTTTCTTGACACTTTCTCTGTTTTTTGGGGCTTCAGAATTTAATCCTTACTTATTATATTCAAAACAATAACAAAGAAATTGTACTGTAGTAAAAGCTGTATGTTCAGGTCTTGAAGGTTTTGATTATCTGTATGAGCTACCTGAACTTTCCTGGCATTTATGTTGTTGCCAGAAATGTGAAAATTAAAAATACAGCCTTAGGTCTTGAGCTTACAAACACTTAAACATACAGTGTTACTCACATGAGTAATCCTGTCGCATTTGGGGCGGGGTAGGGGTGGAATATTCATATGCTTAAGCGATTATTTCATTCTCTAAAATGACAGGGTTTCACTTAGTTTCTCCAGCAGAGACTTACTCAGCATTTATTCAGTATGCTCCCTCTTTTGGTACAGTAGTTGAACTATTTCCTAATTTTGATTGTTTTTATATTTTTATCTCATCTCCTTTAACAGTTTCTTTGCTTGGTCTATTCTATCTTCTCTTCATAAATAGATTCTCCAAATAGTTGACAAATTTTCCTTGCTTATCAGAATTGTAAAATGTATCCAACATTTTCCACTTTTTATTCAACTAATTTAAGTGTAGCAATTTTTCGTTTCCTTCACTTTTCTTTTCCAAATTCATTCTTTATTAGTACTGCCAGGTAAAATATCTTGTGGTTTTTTTAAATTTGTCTCGCTCACTTTTTTTCTCCATTGTTCACTTCTTTTTTTTCTCCACTCTCTATCTGAAGTACAATTCTCATATGGCAATAAAAAAGGTACAGACCAGACAGAATAGTAATGTTTTGAAATATGACTTCATAGATCCATAGTATGAATGTTACTAGTACAGAACACATTTATATACTGAGAGATGTAGAATTTTTGTTTTACTATCAGTCTGTTAAAAATATTTATAAAGATTTGTATTTGTGTAATCAGAAGTCCTATTCCAAGACATTTGTCTTTCTGTGCATGAAAATATTTCTCCTTTCTTCCATTCCTCTTTTTTATAGAATTTCATTCTTTTATCTCTTTCTAATATTTTATCTTTGGACCTGCATGTGTAGGGAGCATTCACCTTTGTCTTGTTTTTTATAATGATTTTTATTGTAAACATTTAACTTCAAAATTGTGCATGAAATATGTTTAGAAAATGTTCCAAAATCTTGTTTATATAGTACGTTTAGCATCTTCTAATTAGTTTTAGATGGAAAAAAGTGATATGTATGCTGTGCAGTTTTATAGAGGTGTCGATATAATAGTTGAAAATGGATCTATTAACTTAACTCTATAGTAGCTAACAAACATTTTTCCAAATCCCAAACTGTAGACATTTTTGTTCAGAAATATTTTTCTGATTGTGTGATCATTTGGTCAACAAAATATTTGAGGTCTGTACAAATTCTGTCATTCGAAGGAAATATTTTTAATAATAATGAACTCATCAGTTTCATGTGATATTTATAATGGTTATGTGAATCTCTGGGAGAATAATAATATTGCTGAATGTGTTTCAGATTAATAATTGTATTGCACTTGGAAGGTGTGGAATATATAATATGGCATTCCAAGTTCACCCTCCGCCTTTTGACCTGCTTTGCTGGGACGCAACATATGGTTATGTCTCCATGTATCGGAGTGTGGATGGTTTCTTCCCCAGATGACTGAATATTCGGAGGAGACTTTTGAAGTGTCCATAGTTTTAATGGTGTTGATTGGTCTCTGGCTGATCTCTCCATTTGAGGGTCAGCAAGGGAAAGAAAAAATTAGTTGTGGGGCCTTCCTTCTGCCCACAGTAAACTAAACCAAAATAAATGGTAGGGATGAGGAGGGAGCTCCTGCGCTGTAGCAGATCAAAAGGAGGCAGTGATGGCCCTCCTTTTCCCACTCCAAAGCCTCTTTGGTAATTTTTGTTTGCATTTATTTCTTTCCCAGCCAGTCTGTCTCTCTCTTTTGTGGAACATGCAGCATTTATTCCAGTCCTTTGGTAATGGTAATTCCTGCAAATGATGCAACTTTACAAGCGAGAATAGATAGTCCCTAGAATTGGGAGGTAAAGGAGTCCTCACATATTCCAGCTGACTCTGCAACCGTCTGCCACTGAACTCTTTGGTTTTGTTTTGAGAAAGAGAGAGAGAGAGAGTGTGTGTGTGTGTGTGTGTGTTTTGCAAGCCTATGCAGAAAGGCTGTCTACCCTTGGTTAGTACAGTCTGCCAAAGAATCAGTACCAGAACAGTGACCTTTTGTGTCTTGTACATATCAGCTGCCGCTATGTTGTGCTGGTAGGGCTAGTAATTGATTCAGGTGTCAGTGAAGAATTTAGTAATAGAAAAGCCATGAGAATGAAACGTGATAGTTGTGAAGGTTACAATATCAGTGGTTTTGATGATGATGATAACTGGATTCACTTGAGGTTTTTTTCTTTTTGTGGATGAGGCATTGGTTTTACTGGCTCCTTTAGGTGAGCAAGGCCAGTTTTATAATCAGCACACACTTAAATGTTTTGGGTGTTGGACTTCTCTTAGGAGAGTTGTTGAATTTACAAAATTGTACTGAATTAATGCATTTTTATAGAATTGTGGCCCTCTCTTCATGAGCTTGAGACCTTCTTTTATTCCATTGAAAGTAGGTACAGCTGCAGCACGAAAAGAAATAATCAGAAACAAAATACGTGCAATTGGCAAGATGGCAAGAGTCTTCTCTGTTCTGAGGTAATTACACATTTTGTCTCTCCCCAGTAACCCTGTTATATTGGAAGAGAAAAATCTAATCCAGGCCATTGGATGTGAAGTGTTCTTCATGCAGATCCATAAGCAATAGCTTAGTTAAAATTCTGGCTTCACAAGTTGTTTTAAAAGATTGCTGGTGTTGGGGTATTTGGAGAGAAAATTTTTTTATTTTGAAAGTTGCCTTTGAGACCTAGAAAAAGTAGAGCATGTCTCTCTTTAATCAAACAGCTAATCACTGTGTCCTAATTACAGATGTCTGTCTGTCTGTACCTTATGAACAGATATTGAAATGACAGTTGTATAACAAAGGGGATTGGGGCTGGTTAGGAAAATGTCACGAAGCTCAGGACTATTCTGTTACAGATTTTAACACCGTACACTTCTGTAGCTGCTTAGGATTCGGGCATAATCAATTTTACTCCAAAACGTGCTTTTGCCCCAAAAACAACATAGGTCAAATAGGTATTATTTTTCAAACTTGACTCCCTCCCTCCCTCCCTCCCCCCCCCCCACTTACAGAATCTGTGGGCCAGACTTTGAGCCACTTGATCACACTGATGAGCTGTTACTCTTAAGAGTAGTTTAATTAAAACCAATAAGACCACTCAGGTAAAAAAGGGGAAAGCAGTCTGACCCATAATTATTTTGCATATATATTAAGTTCTAGACAGAGGAAAAGACTAGTATCTAGCAGATAATTTCTTCCCCAGGTTGGAAAGTTTGCCAATAGTTAATCCTTTGAAGTTTGAGCTGTGTTAAATCTTGACATGGATAAAACATAGCAAAAATATATTTTTCCTTATTTTATTTAAATTCTTATTTAAGTGGCTTTATAGGTTTTTTTTTTTTTTTTTTTTTTTTTTTTTTTTAAATATTATTGCTTTTCTTCCACCATAGGGAGGAGAGTGAAAGTGTGCTGACACTCAAGGGTTTGACTCCCACTGGAATGTTACCTAGTGGAGTGTTGGCCGGAGGACGACAGACTCTGCAAAGTGGTAATGATGTTATGCAACTTGCTGTGCCTCAGATGGACTGGGCCACATCTCACTCTTTTGCTAACACTACACATAATGCATGCAGGGAATTTCTAATGCTTTTCAGTTCTTGTCTTAGCGGCTGAGATAAGCATAGTGTTATATGCTAATCAGGCAATGTGAAATGGATACCTAACCAGGGTATAAAACTAAAAGCAAATATTTAGTAGTGTTAGACCAGTCTGAGCTTCCTTAATTTAAAAATTTTCAGGTGGCACAAGTGTCTCAGATGTGGGGTGACTGTATAGAGCTGATAATGGAATTTAGAGTAATTTGGTTATTACATTACAAAAAGTGCAATGTAATTCTTCATTTTTACTTGTCCACTTTTCATTTAAACAGTTTTATTACAGATATGTTACTAGTTTTAATTGGTAAATGTCAAATACTTTTTTGATGCTAGTATTAACAAACAGATGCAGGCTGCTGAGCTTCATTTTTCACTTCATTGACAGATTGAAATGTGCTGCGTTTTGTACCCTGGTAATTAATGCCAAAGTTTGTTCTCTATGTTGTTTGTCAAATGTTCTATGTATAATTGACTTCCCTGAATTGTCCTTGTAATATGCTGTTTCCTTCCTCTGCAGATGTAGCTGCTTTCTTAGATCTGTTTGTCTCTCTCTAGGTATAGCTGTATGTCTGTATAAGTGTTAAAATTAAACCACTTTCCCAGATATTTGTCTGTCTCTTGATGTAGACGCAACGGTGTAGCACCTTGTTTTTGAGGCTTGCTGCATTTGCTGCTGCACATTGTCTGTGCATTTTGAAGATTAATGTAATTGAAAATATTCAGTAATTGTTATAAAATCAGTTGAGAATAAAGGGATTGAATTTAAATCTTGTAAATAAGTCAAAATCAAAGGGTGTTTATTAAGTATGAATATATTTTTGCATGAAAATAAAAAGAACTCTACACAAAATATACCTGTAATCTGATTCATTGAATATTTTTGTAAAAGTTGATTTATTTTTTGTTTAAACATGGAATCAACTTTTCAGAAGACCTCTACAGATTAACTAGGCATAAGAGAAATGTTATGAAACTCTTACAAAATGTGTCAGAAGGGTGAAGTCCAAATTTATGTTCATTGTGGTGGATAATTAAAATATCAGGTTGGAAACTGGACTTCACACGTGCAGCACTCTTAAGCATAAATTACTTGAATGCATTCCAACTTTCTGTCTTGGGCATTTGTATAGTACCAAAGACTATCTGGGCACTGATTTCTAGCAGTATTGAAAGATTTTGATATATAAACAAACACATTTTTACACGATCTGTATTCCAAGAGTAGCTGCTTTTGTCATTTTGAAATTTAAATACTTACAAAGAAAAATTCAGAAATTTCAAATCAGGTTTTTTAAAACCTTTTACTGAACTTTCAATTAATTTATCAGAGCTCTTTAATAGTTTTTAAATATAAAAGTCACATTTTTTAAAATAACTTTTTGATGGGTTCATGATGTCTACAAGTTAAGTTTCTATGTTCTATTTATGTATGTGATTGTTTTGTGAATGTTGTCTATAACTAATGGTGTCTGTTCCTCAATCCATCCAGAGCATTCCAAAAGAATACATCATAGTTTCAGTTTGTATTTTTGTTGTTTAGTGAGATACTCTGTTGGGTTTTTTTTTAAATTGTCTGTGCTCTAATTTTCTCTCCCTCGTTTCCCAGTTTTTCTTCATATTGCATTATAAACACCAGAGAGAGGATCAAACTGACTAGAAAAACATGTTTTGTTAACATAACACATGCAACATATTACCACTAGAGGAGAAAGCTGGACATTTGGAAAGTATGCAAAGGGGAAGGGAGGGTTTGGGTGTGTGTGTTTTTTTTTCACTGACTCCAGAATGCTTTATTGCGGTATTCCTTGATACACTGAATCAATACATTAGCTATTTCATTCTTGTTTCACTGTTTCAAAATAATCCAATTGTTAACTTTTCTTAAAATGTAATTTAGTTCTTACTGATCAACATGAACCAATTTATTTAGATTTTTATCTTGTACTAACTATGTATGCATCTTTTAAACAGAACCTATTAAAGATTTTAAATATAAATACAACACAGTTTCCAAACTACAAAAGGAAAAGTTCTGAAGTAAAACAACTATAATACAAACCTCACTAATTTACACTTTGTTAAATCATTGCAAAATTGGTGAACTCTGCACTTCTTGGCAAATATTTATTAGCCAATGTTATAGTGAGGTTTCACATTGAAAAGATTTCATTATTTTTAAAAAATATTCTGTATTTACCAGTATAGTATGAAATGTCATAAATAATTACAGCTAAACTACATTTTAGAAAATAAATGAACAAAGCCTATTTTGTGATGTATAATCCTTGCTTTTCTATTGTTTTTTGTTCACTTGCTAGTTCACAAAATTCAGTAATGATCAATGGGTTTCCCAGTCACTGATGCTAATTAGCGAAGTTCTCTTGTGTTGATAATTGGAAAAATCATCTGTTTGCATCTGTATGCATTGTCAAAGCTCAATCTGCTTCCACTGGTAGTTTTTATTTTAGTGGGGTTGTATGTGGTTCAAGTGATTTGGGCTGAAACTTTTTTTATGAAAATAGATAGTGTATCCAGATATATTTGTAAAATTAATATTTACTTTAAGTACAAACACAGATATAAATAAACCAAAGTAAGCATTTTGAATTGGAGCTTCAGAAATGTAATTTGGACCCAACTTCAGATTTTTGGCAAGAAATACCTACAATCAGAACTGTTTCATTTTGAGATCAAACAAAAACTGGGCACAACAGTCCTTAAAGGAACAATAAACTCTGTACTAAGTTATTAGAAGAGACTATGATGTTTAAAACAAAACAAAACAGATGATATTAGTACCTGTCAATGTACAGCTATACCTGAAATAATTTGTTCAGAGTTGGCCCCTTGGGGAAGAGCTGATTGTCTGGGATAGAATGCAGCATAGGGCACCTAAAATGATACCCAGTCTAAAGTATCTAAATTGTGAGGAAGGGTTAAACTGATTCTCTTTGCAAAATAAAAGAGACCGAGGTGTAACAACATAAATTCTAAGCATCATGTAAAGGGGTATAGTCAATAGACATATATTTATTGCTGATAAGAGCAGAGGAAACAACCTGAAAATTAGAGTAAATTGGGAATACCAGCATAATTATATCACACAAAAGGAAGTGAGCATATTAACCACTTGAAAACACCTGGATTCATTTCTGGAGGAGGGGTTCAGAGGAATTCAAGGTTGTTGGTACTGAGAGAAATTGTTAAAAGGGAAGGTATTTGGGCAATATTGCCTTTGTTTGTAACAATTATTATTTGAAGTGGAGTTAAGCATTTAATAGTATATTGCTTACATGAGCAAATTCAGGCAACTTTATTTCACTTGTGCTTCATTACTTTAATAATGCTGTAAGATATAACTTTTCTAATGCCGTTTATTCAACGCAATGAAGTTGTCACCATTTATTTGAATTAGGGCTGTCAATTAACTGCCATTAACACTTGGGATTAACGCACAGCACAATTAACACGTTCATATTTTTAACACACGTTAATCGCAGACCCTCTGGGCGGGAGGGCAGCATGAGCTCCTCTGAGAAACCTGTTTGGTCAGGCGCAGTAACACAAGCCGCCACCAGAGAGCGGGAAGAGAAGAGGCTACAGAAAGTAAGGTAGTTCTCATCCCTGCCTTTTTAAAGTAAAAACAGGACGGTCAGGGGCTCGCTGGAGCGCGCCCACACAAACACCCCGCAGGGCTCACTGGAACCACCCTCCCCATGCCTCCCAGGGCTGGGGCTGACCCCCTACCCCCACCCACTCTGTGCCACCTGCGGCTGGGGCTGAATCCCATGCTGCCCGCAGCTGGGGCTGTCTCGCTGAGCTCTGCACTGCCCACGGTGGGATCTCCCCTCCCCCCCCCATCCTGAGCTCAGGGGCAGACCCCCCACCCCCGAGCCCTGTGCCATCTGCAGCTGAGGCTGATGCCTCCTTCTGTGAGCCACGTGCTGTCTGTGGCTGGGGCTGACCCTCCACCCCAAAGCCCCGTGCCACTCGGGACTGGGGCTGACCCCACCATCCCCAAGCTCCATGCCTCCCCCAGCTGAGGCTGATTTTCCCCCTCCCACCCCGAGCTCTGTGCCTCCCCCAGCTGAGGATGACTTCCCTCTCCGCCCCCCCCGAGCTCTGTGCCTCCCCCAGCTGAGGCTGACTTCCCCCTCCCCTCTCCCCCCGAGCTCTGCGCCTCCCCCGGCTGAGGTTGACACCCGCCCCCGAGCTCCGCGCCGCCCAGGGGTCAGCTCCGAAGCCAGCACTGCCTGCCAGCAGCAAATTTCTCCAATTTCCTGCTGGTGGGCTCTGCTGCCTTCAGCAGCCACCTCTCTCTACTCTGCTTTGGAGCTGGGACAAATACCCAGTTTTGGCGAAGAAGTAGGGATGGCCGGGACAGAGCTGAAAAAGGGGACTGTCCTTGCCAAAACATGACATATCACCCTAGCCATCCCGAGCCCTGTTGTTCCCGGCTGACCCGTCACTCCTGGGACCAACCCCCCTGAATCATGCCCATTTGCGCCGAGCTGGCCGCTCACTCCAAGGGTACCCCTCTGGCGAGCTCAGCCTCCCTGCACCAGCTTCTCCTGCCATGCAGTATGAGGAGTCCCTGAGGTAAAATCCACCTTCCCTTGCAAACAAGGGCTCACTCAGCTGAAGGGAGCCCTCCTAGCTTAGTAAAAGGAGGCAAGCCCAGTACCAGAAACCACCCTTCCAGAAGCAGCAGCAAGACACCTCCCTCACCCTCCTCCTGCACAAGTTATTGCTTACTCCCCCCTCCTCGTCCTCCCCCAACATGGAATGCTTGTTTGTCTGAGTAATTGGCTGAACAAGAAGTAGGACTGAGTGGACTTGTAGGCTCTAAAGTTTTATTTTATTGTTAAGTGCAGTTATTCTTTTTTACGTAATTCTACATTTGTAAGTTCAACTTTCATGATAAAGAGACTGTACTTCAATGAGGTGAATTGAAATTTCTTTTTTACAGTGCAGGTGTTCGTAATAAATATAAAGTGAGCAGTGTACACTTTGTATTCTGTGTTATAATTGAAATCAATATATTTGAAAATGTAGAAAACATCCAAAAATATTTAAATAAATGGTATTCTATTATTGTTTAACAGCGCGATTAATCGCAATTAATTTTTTAATCGCTTGACAGCACAAATTTGAATGGGAGTTAGCATTCTGATTAACTGAGGTCCTGATTCAGCAAGAAACTTAAGCACATGCCTAACTTTAAGCTTGTGAGTAGTCCCAGTGAAATCAGTTGGTCTGATCAAGTACTTTGGTGATCTTAGCTCTTGGATACCACTCTGATCGTTACTTAGAGGAATGGAAAGATACTTTTTTATTGGCCTAGGTGTTGCATCAGCGCTGACTTTTTATCAAGAGGGGAGTCTTAGAACTGCAGAAGATATAAAATATCATGCCACCTGTCCTTGAATGTCCCCACTTAAAATCCCCAGTGAAGCTAACTGAGAATTTTGCTTCAATAAGGATTTCAGAGTTGGATCTATTAATATGCTGTGGTTCTGTTGCTAGGTGTATCGGGGTTTATTAAGGATTTCACTTGTAACTTAGCCCTGGTCTACACTGGGGAGGGGAAATCTATCTAAGTTATGCAACTTCAGCTATGTGAATAACATAGCTGAAGTCTACATACTTAGATCTACTCCCCACGGTGTCTTCACTGCGGTGAGTCGACTGCTGACCCTCCCCCGTCGACTCCGGCTGCGCCTTTCAGCCTGGTGGAGTACAGGAGAGCACTCGGGGGTTAATTTATCACGTCTAGACTAGATGCGATAAATCGACCCCCGCTGGATCGATCGCTGCCCGCCGATCCGGTGGGTAGTATTAGACATACCTTTAGAGAATCTGAGTAAAAATTTTACAAATTGTTTTTATTGTGTTGTATTTTAAAAGCAATTATGTTTTCTAATCAGTTTGTTCCTTTATGCTCAGTGTAACAAACTGCCTTTCTTATTTCAAATCAATTATATATATCCTGAGATCTCTCTGGAATAACGGGGAAGTAGAATTAATTAGGTAATAGGTTTTGAAATCTGTACATATGACAAAACTACATAATTTACAGAGGCGAAGCAGTATCTATGATCTTTTAAGAAAAAGATTGAAAACAAAGGCATCATGGGTAACAAGAATGATGAAGAGAGGTTTAGTGCTGTATTTATGTGGCAAACTGGCAGAATAAAAAGATAAGAAGGAATTTTATGTTTGGTTAGCTTTTAAGATATTCCTGAAAGTAATTTAATTTTTGCTGTTTGGGAACGAAACATTTTTTTTGGTCATAAACATGGAAAATAACCATTCACACAAGTGGCTCTAATCCTGAGATATCTTCTCTTTGCATTTGAGGACAGGAAGCTTTTTGTAACTCTAAATATAAAGGTTGTAAAAGTACTGTATTATGCATACAAGGTATTAATACAGATGACTGTAGAAATTGTAATTATTTGTAAACTATGATTTTAAATCATAATGTAGGTAATATATATATATATTTGTTTTCTATTTACTTTCTTATTCAAATTATACTTCACTAATTTAAAGAATTCTGAAAATCTGTTCTGATAGAATCACAAATTAATCATTTCTGTCTTGCTTCCCCAAGATTTACTTTAATACCTATTTTCATTCCAATTTCTTTTTTGTTAAGAATCCATTTAGCAAACAAGTTGTTAGCACTGTGTAAACCGTCCGTTGAATGGAGAAACTTCTTAAACTTCTGGGTGCCACATTTCAGGAAAGATGTAGACAAATTGGAGAAAGTCCAGAGAAGAGCAATAAAAACGATTAAAGGTCTAGAAAACATGACCTATGAGGGAAGATTGAAAAAATTGGGTTTGTTTAGTCTGGAGAAGAGAAGACTGAGAAGGGGACATAAGTTTTCAAGTACATAAAAGGTTGTTACAAGGAGGAGGGAGAAAAATTGTTTTTCTTAACCTCCGAGGAAAGGACAAGAATCAATGAGCTTAAATTGCAGCAAGGGCGGTTTAGGTTGAACATTAGGAAAAACTTCCTAACTGTCAGAGTGGTTAAGACTAGAATAAATTGCCTAGGGAGATTTTGGGATCTCCATCATTGGGGATTTTTAAGAGCAGATTGGACAAACACTTGTCAGGGATGGTCTAGATAATACTTAGTCTTGCCTTGAGTGCAGGGGACTGGACTAGATGACCTGTCAAGGTCCTTTCCAGTTCTGTAATTCTATGATTCTAAATGACTGTTTTGGAGATAGGATTGATGGAAGGGAGATGCACAGAATTACTTATGATCATTAGTGAAATTTACTCAGTTTTTCACTGTAAAGATTTAGTAATAAGTGGTTTATACAGGAAGGCTGTACTAAAAAAAGATGGCTAAGGTCTTGGTAGTCTTATTAGACCTAATAATTTTGCATTAAGGCAGACAACTTTGTAGGTTGTATAGTCATATTTTGTACAAAATATGAACTTGGAGAATCCTTAAATATAAAAAGTTACAGCTGTTTACACAGCTACTTAACTTTAGAAACACTAACTGGTCAATCAGGGCTATGTCTACACTACCGACCCTGTGCCACTGTATGGTCTCCCAGGTAGCTGCTCTATGCTGATGGGAGAGAGCTCTCCTATTGGCATAATTAAACCACCCCACAATAAGTGGCGGTAGCTATATCAGCGGGAGAGCGTCTCCTGCCAACATAGCACTGTCCACCCCAGCACTTCCGTTGGTGAAACTCATGTTGCTCAGGGAGGTGGTTTTTTCATACCCTTTACCAACAAAAGTGCTAGTGTAGACATAGCATAGTTTTTCGAAATGTTGACATTGTAAATTCATCCATCCACCAAAGTATATGAATGTGTTTGTCCAAAGTTCCTCCAGCTATAAACATCATGGTTTACTTCCCTAAACATGAATTGCTGTTTGTCAGTTTGTAAATGTAACCTGTTAGATTTTGTTTGTATGCTCTAATATCTGAATTTCGTTTCATGAATTCAATTTGAATCACAGTATCACCTGTTTGCTCAGAATTCAATGCTAAAATCCAAGTACTGAGTTCAGCTTCTGAGTGCAAAAGATGTGTGCAAGGACCATTGTGTCAAACATTAAATAAAAAGCTAAAATCCACTTGTACTAAATTAGTATTTTGTCTTACTAATAAAACACTGACAGTCTTAACTTTGCTCCTTTATAATCTCTTTCTTGGTAACATAGAGTCCAGTAAAGTGCTGTGGACCTTCAAAGAATTTGTAGAACCTAGTTGAAACCAAAATATGCCCCTAAACTTTACAGTATTTAGGGTTGTATATTAGTTTATGTAAAGAAATAATCAACCAATTATATACGATTAGGTAGATTAAGTTGCATTATATGAGTGTTGCATTTGATAAACTGTCACTTGAGATATAGGAGTCACTTCACTTCAGTTTAAAAAAAAGTCTTAACTTTCACTGTAAACTATTTGCAATCAGATCTGGGCTTGGGTGATATATTAAATTGATCATTGCCTTTTCTGCTATGTGATATTACACTCTTCATCTTTCTCATTCATTTTGCATGCATCTGCTCACTTCTGTACAGCCACAGTAGAGGCAATTGAGGCTGAAAAAGGTATGATCAGAGTCTTTGCCAGTGGCAGAGATCTGTGGTGTCTGGGCGGGAATTCAAAAGTATTCTGTGTGCATGTGTCTTACATTCAACTTGCACAACCAGAGATGAATCAACTGTATTAATTCATCCTTTTTACATGTAACATTCATTTCTTGCCTTAGGATAATAACTTCCTTTAATAATGTTTCAGAGAAATCATTTTGTTTTTCTCCAGTTTCTTTACAAAATGTGCAATAGTTTTTTTGCTTTTTATTTGTGTAAAGCATGTTGTGATATGTGGTTTGTGTCTTGACAACTTTAAAAAGTGGTAGTGTTGAATTTTATTTTTTCTGAATTACACTGCAGATATGTTTTGAGTTGGAGGTGGGGGTTATTTATGCATGTTTCTTTTGATGAAGTTTATTTTTAGTGGCTTGAAACCTAATCTTGTCATCACTTTCCATAACACATCTGGTAGTGCAAGACCTATCATTACAGTGTTCCTATTTTTACTATGTGATTTTGAAGGTAGTTTGCTGACCAAATTTGTTTATAGTCTGTACACACACCTGACAATGAAAGGCATAGCAAAATACAGGGGTTGCCAATGCTGCTGTACCAAATATGTTGCTGTACAGGCACCCTTTGTTAATGTTAATGTTGTTACAACTCCATACAATTTTAGGGTATGTAAATAAAAGCCTTTTACATACACATTTTGATTTCCTATATCACAATGTTAAATGAAGTGAATGACAAACAGCATAGCACTTGGGAGACTCTCCTTAGTATGTTTCTAATTTGGTCGCAAAACACCATTTAAAGACTACTTTTTTTATATTATGGAAATCAGATATCCAAAAATGTTACCAAGAGCCAAATTCTGTTCCATTGTAATCAGTGGATACTGCATGCACACATAAAACAGAAAATTTTGTTCCTAAGACTTCAGGCTTTTCATATGATCAGCCATTTTTACATCTAAATGCAGCTGAGTAAGAAGGCATTTCCTATTTCATTTAAAATGATGTGTAGAAGAGTAATATTTAGTTTCCTGTTTAAAGCAATTCCCAACTGATGACTTCTAAGACTGGTCATGTCCATTTCAACCATCCACATGATTAGAACAGAGTTAAAGCCATATTCTGCAGTTTTGCCTGCATGAACACTGCAGGATCAGGATGTTGATTTGTATGCAAAATCTGAAGGCTTTTTTTTTTTTTTTAAAAACACTTGTGCTGCTTTGCCTTCACTGCACTTGCTGATCTGCTTATTGACATTCCATTGACGTGAACGGGATGTTAAGATGAGCCTGATATACACTGCAGCAAAGCAGTTGTTAGCACTGATCACACCAGGAGTGCTCAGCAACAAAGTAGGTTTAAGCCACCTTGTTTCTTACCTGAAAAATATTTGCCATATACTATTTTGATTGTCAGTTGAAATCATGATTGCCATTGAACATTCCAGGAAAGCACATTAGATAAGCTTTTACTAATTCAGTTGTAGAGCCATAAAAGTTCCTTTGGCTAATTTCTTAGCTGTCTTTTAAAATCATTTTATTAGAAAAAGTATATACTTTCAACTTATTTTTCTGTTACTGACCTATGAAATTTGCATTTTGTTAAGCAATACGAGGATTTTCTCCGCAACATAAAATCTGCAGTTTTGAAGAAGCAAAAGGTTTGGATAGAATCAATGAGAGAATGCCACCAAGAAAAGATGCTCCTCAGCAAGATGGTATTAATTCTGTAAACACAACAAATGCCAATGGAAACAATGGAACTGGCAACAACAATGTACAGTGACCACACCAACTTCTGGTTTTACTCGTATGTCTTGCCTGAGAATTCCTAGATTACTGCTTTTTTACATGACAACAGATGAAATAGCCAGAGGATCCATCAGTCAAACTGACTTCTTAATATGATGTGGAAAACATAACTTGATCCCGCTGAAGACAAACCATCATGCTTTTGAGGCAACAGCCCCTCTCTATAAGTGATGACGGAACATCTGTGAGCATGCTTCATATATTTACAGAAATTCCAACATTGCTGGCTGAATATTGAGGAGAGCTATGGGGAAATGGTTGGGCTGTTATCAGTAAAGCACATCTAGACTAACGTTTTATGCTTATCATAGTCAACACTTTAAGTTTACAAAATGGGATTTTCTTTTCAGCAGAGCTAATTTGTTTGTTTGTTTTTCAATCAGACTTTCAAATACAACCCTAAGAGCTACTATTTATTAATGGACATTGGTTTCATGAAGTGTCTTTAAAAACATAGATTAGAATAGTCTTAAAAAAATCTGAGGCTGCAAAAACTATATGTTAAATGGAAAAAATGCCAAAAATCTCAGTTGGTCATTCTGTAAAATGCTGACCTCAGGTGTACTCCTTAGATGTTGCTAATTCTGTATTATATTCACTGTATTTTTTAGTTAAAGCTTATCAGAAGATTTCTATGTAGGAATGTTTATTACTTGAACACAGATTTTAAAGTATTTAATGTAGAAACTTTTATGCCCAGCTTTTGAGACTCTCCCCACACCTTGAATTTAAAATATATATAAATAAATTTTAGAAGTCTGAAAAATAATGCAATTGTTAATTTTAAGGTACTTTTAATTGAACTTTGTACATTATGTTAAAGTACATTTTGATTCATATCAAGTCTGTAAAGCTTGGCATTGTATTTTGTGTATGCATGTTTTCATTTTGCAAATATTTAATATATAGACCTCTGATGTACAGGAACAACATCTATAGGTTATATAGATGTTATGGGTACTTTTACTTTATTGTGAGTATTAAAGATGCTTAAATAGCTAATAATCACTGGGCAGGCTGAATAGCTGCAAGCTTTTTATTATTTTTCTTAATTCTGTAAAGGAAACTGAAAATGTTATTGAAATATTTATGCAGTACATAAGCAATTGTTCTGTTCAGTTGTAAAGCATTAGTGAAAGTGTAAAATCGAGACTGCATGTTTTTTTAGCTACAGGACTGCTTGGTTAAACTAAAAATTGAAACCATATGCTGATTTGTTCACAAATAATGAACTGTACTGTTTGCCACTGTACTTCGTTATATATTTTGACATTTGCTACCTACCTTTCTCATCCCCTGGAACACAACTTGAAACTTAAGTCACTAGAGTTCATCTCCCTTTTTGTTTGCCATAAAGTACAATCTCTAGAAACCCCTGTCTAAGTTGAAAATTTTATGCATGTTCTGAAATATTCAAGTATTTTATAAACAGTAGCACACAATAAATTTTGTGCATGGGCTGCTGCTTCTAACATCGTGTTTTTGTTTTATTATTTTGAACAGTATTTTTCTAAATCATTTTAAATTGGCAGAAAAATGGATATAGTGTAAATGGTCACTTAGTTCAGCTTTAAAGCAATATTTTAAAGCAATATAATTGAAGCTTAAATTGTCATCTTGAATTTCTGCTTCCATTTATTTTGCTAATTTTCGTTTAGCGAGTTCTTGCAAATAAAATACTTCAGAATTTTTCTCGACATTAAATTTGACATCCAATGATTTGTAGAAACCTACAAGGAAGGTCAATATTAGGGTTCATTCAAGTTTTTTTTTTAAAAAGCTGTTCATTATTGATGCCTTTTGTATTTGCTCAGTGGTTGTGAATGACCATTTGTGATGTCAAGTAAGGTGGCTTATTTGAGAGTCAATAGTTGATAATATGATAAGGTTGAATCTTGCTAGTCTGTTTTGGTTGAAGGTAAATGAGAAAATCTACTAAAAAAGACTATAGTATATTCTGAACTGTAAACCTATTCTGGTTTTACTTTATTTATTTTAGATGCAGTTTAACTGGAAATAGTGATGAACAATCTGAACACAGAAGACCAAGTGACAAACAAAGGTAAGTGTTATCAGTAGACATAATTCATGGGCTATGTAGTCTCTGACATGTGACACTGGAACAGAGCAAAATTTGCACCAGTATCATAAACGTATAAATAGGGGCCTGTCAATTTCATGGTCATAGGATTTTAAAAATCATAAATTTCATGATTTCAGCTATTTAAATCTGAAATTTCACAATGTAATTGTAGGGATCCTGACCCAAAAAGGAGTTGTGTGTGGGGGGGTCACAAGGTTATTGTAGGAGGGGTTGCAGTACTGCTACCCTTACTTCTGTGCTGCTGCTGCTGCTGCTGGCAGCGGCGCTCTCTTC
The DNA here is from genome assembly GCF_013100865.1 of Trachemys scripta elegans. Taxonomy (NCBI): domain Eukaryota; kingdom Metazoa; phylum Chordata; order Testudines; family Emydidae; genus Trachemys; species Trachemys scripta. The sequence continues at coordinate 53,790,815 of NC_048304.1, read as the reverse complement.
AGAGCTGGGCAGCTAGAGAGTGGTGGTTGCTGGCCGGGAGCCCAGCTCTGAAGGCAGAGCCGGTGCACTGCTGCTGGTGGCAGAGTAAGGATGGCATGGTATGGTATTGCCACCCGTACTTCTGTGCTGCTGCTGGCAGGACGCTGCCTTCAGGGCTGGGCGCCTGGCCAACATCCCCTGTGTCGCCAAGCTCTGAAGGCAGAGCAGAAGTAAGAGTGGCAATACCATGATCCCTTTAAAATAACCTTGTGACACTCCTCCTGCAACTCCCTTTTGGGTCAAGACACCCAATTTGAGAAACACTGGTGTCCTGCCATGAAATCTGTATATAGCATAGGGTAAAAGCACACAAAAGACCAGATTTTATGCGGGGAGGGACACCAGATTTCATGATGGTCTGTGACGCATTTTTCATGGCCGTGAATTTGGTAGGGGCCTAGGTATAAAAATTTGACCTAGACGATGGTCTGCCAGTGCTGCCTTTTTGATGGTGTGAATTGGAAAAATCCACCAATCCTCAGCCAATTGTCTTTAACTGATTGGTTCTCTGTGACCAGTTTTGATAAGGTAGTATTCCAAACATGCACGAAATATAATACAATTAAAACCTCATACTCTCTGTGAATACAATCCCCAGGCTTCGGAAGATCCCAGCATATGTGGTGAGCAACACCAAAGCCTAATGTAATTTGAAAATCTTAAAAGCCTGTTAAAAATAGATATGCTTTATTGAGATTGTTTTTGCCTGAATCTCAACTTGCTCTGTGGATCACTACTTTACTAGAACACCTTTAGGCAGAGAAATCTGCCTCTGGGTGGGTAACTGGTTTTTAAGAAGGTAATCCTTTCACATAAATGAAGATGTCCTCCATCTTATCTCTGAAAAACATTCTTCCAGTAAAAGGCAGATAAAGGAGCAACTCCTGAATATGCCTGAAACTGAATACTCTGAGTTGTGTATACTTATCAATAGTGTCCCAGTCAGATGCATTAAACATCTCTCAGTGGATGCATTGTCATCTCCATTGTTGTATGCAGTGTTGTTGTAACCATGTTGGTCCCAGGATATTAGAGAGACAAGGTGGGTGAGTGTCAGAGTCACCGGATCAATGCTCTGGAACTACTCCCTATGAAGCCAGCCAGGACTCTGAGGAGCCTCCTCTCTCTGAGCATACTGTCGCCAGGACACGAAGTTTACACAGCTTCGACCTTCTTGAGTCTGACCTTGGAGCATTCAGCATTCCCTTCCACACCATGTGCTTCTCGCAGCAAGTCCGCCTGGGCAGGTTTCCTGGGGAAGGCAGAGGGCCCTGCCCCCCAACTCCACAGTCAGTGACTCTCAGCCAGCCAGTAAAACAGACGTTTATTATTTGACAGGAACACAGAGTAGAACAGAACTTGTTAGCACAGAAATCAGTGACTTTCAGCCAAGTCCATCTTGGGGAGTCCTGGGCCAGAAGCTCTGTACTCCCCCTCTTCCAGTCCCCCCAAGCAGTCTGCCAGCTTCCAGTGACCCGACCTCAGACATCCCCATTGCTCCTCCTTCTTGTCTTTGTCTCACTTTCAGGGCAAAGAGTCACCTGGTTGCATCCCCCTACTAGGTCTCAGGTTACGAAGGGCACTGGTCATAGCATACATGCAGGCAGCTGGAGCAGCCTCACTTGCCCCAGAGGGTCTCAGCCAAAGTCACACACCCCTATTCCCATCACCGAGGTATTGGTGCGGCACACAATATTCATGCAAAACAGTAAAACTCACATAAGCTAAACAGTAAGACTCACATACAACATAAAAAGGGAAAATCCCCACTTCCTCACAGTGAGATAATATCTTTTATTGGACCAACTTCTGTTGGTGAGAGAGACAAGCTTTTGAGTTACACATAGCTCTTCTTCAGGTCTAGGAAACGTACTAAGAGTGTCACAGCCAAATAGAAGGTGGAGCAGATTGTTTAGCATAAGTAGTTAACACATTTCATAACTTCACTAGACACTAAAAATCATGGACTGAATAGAGACTGGATTTATGGCTTGTTACAACAATCTGTAACCCACTAACAAGCTCCCCCTCTCCCCCCCCCCAGTGTGAGCCTGAATGTCTACACAGCAATTTATCAGCCCTGTGGCATGAGAGTCAGCTGATTCAGGCCATCCACAGTTGTTTTTTCAATGCCTATGTAGACATACTCTTGAGTACATTTCCCAGGCCTGAAGAAGAGCTCTTTGTAAGCTCGAAAGCTTGTCTGTCACCGACAGAAGTTGGTCCAGTGAAAGATATTACCTCACCCACTTTGTCTCTCTTGTCATCTCCATACATTTGATCTTCAGGATGAGGTTTTTTTGTTTGTTTTTGATGCCCTCCTGCTTATTTTGGGGATGAAAATCTGAACTCTAGCACCATCCAGTCACATTTCAGCAGGAAATCCTTCTGATTTGTCAATGTGAGTGTTCAGCTTTGTCAGTTTCTAAGGGTATGTCTACACTACGAAATTAGTTCGAATTTATAGAAGCCGGTTTTATTGAAACCGGTTGTATACAGCCGATTGTGTGTGTCCCCACATAAAATGCTCTAGGTGCTCTAGTCGGCGGACCGCGTCCACAGTACGAGACTAGCGTCGACTTCCGGAGCATTGCACTATGGGTAGCTATCCCACAGCTATCCCACAGTTCCCGCAGTCTCCGCCGCCCCTTGGAATTCTGGGTTGAGATCCCAATGCCCGGATGATGCAAAAACAGTGTCGCGGGCGGTTCTGGGTACGTCGTCAGGCCCCTCCCCCCCGTCACAGCAACGGCAGACAATAGATTCGCGCCTTTTTACCTGGGTTACCTGTGCAGACAACATACCACGGCAAACATGGAGCCCGCTCAGCTCAGCTCACCGTCACCATATGTCCTCTGGGTGCCGGCAGCCGTGGGACTGCATTGCTACACAGCAGCAGCTGCTAACTGCCTTTTGGCAGTAGACGGTGCAGTAGACTGGTAGCCTTCATCGGCGATCTGGGTGCTGGCAGCCATGGGGCTTGCCTTTTGGCAGTAGATGGTGTATTACAACTGTTAACCGTCCTCTTACAAGTTGGGTCATCGCACATTAGCAGAGTCTTCCCCGAGCAGCCGATCGTGCAATAGGCCTGAAGACCATCGTCATACACTAACTGCCAAGCGCCCAGTATTTGCTGCCAAGCACCCAGAAAGATGCCGAGGGCTATCAGTCACGCTGCACCGTCGTCTTAAGATGTAAAAAATAGATTTGCTCTGTATTCATTTGCTCCCCCCTCCCTCCGTCAAATCAACGGCCTGCTAAACCCAGGGTTTTCAGTTTAATCTTTGGGGGGACCATTCTGTGTGTCAGTTGTTTGTGTTTCTCCCTGATGCACAGCCACCGTTCTTGATTTTAATTCCCTGTACCTGTACGCCATGTCGTCACTCAGCCCGCCCTCCCTCCTTCCCCTAGTCCGTCAGATACTACTTTCGCGCCTTTACTTTGAATTCTGGGTTGAGATCCCAATGCCCGGATGATGCAAAACAGTGTCGCGGGCGGTTCTGGGTACATGTCGTCAGGCCCCTCCCCCCTCATCACAGCAACGGCAGACAATAGATTCGCGCCTTTTTACCTGGGTTACCTGTGCAGACAACATACCACGGCAAGCATGGAGCCCGCTCAGCTCAGCTGAGCTCACCGTCACCATATGTCCTCTGGGTGCCGGCAGCCGTGGGACTGCATTGCTACACAGCAGCAGCTGCTAACTGCCTTTTGGCGGTAGACGGTGTAGCATGAGTAATAGCCGTAGGGCTGCATTGCACCAGCCCCTTGCCAGGAGATGGTATATTATGACTGGTATCCATCATCGTCGTACTGGAGTGGCTGTCAATCATGGCCACCTGGGCAGACATGCTACTGTTTCGATGATGATGGCTACCAGTCGTAATATACTATTTTCTGCCAATTGCCCAGTATTGTCTGCTAAGCACCCAGAAGAGGCCGAGGGCGATGCTGGGTGCTGGCGGACGTGGGGCTGCATTGCTACACAGCAGCAGCCCCTTGCCTTTTGGCAGACGATGGTATATTATGACTGGTAACCGTCGTCATCATACTGGAGAGGCTATCACTCATGCTGCACCATCGGCTGCCAGCTTAAGATGTAAAAAATAGATTTGTTCTGTATTCATTTGCTTTCCCTTCCTCCGTGAAATCAACGGCCTGCTAAGCCCAGGGTTTTCAGTTTAATCTTTGGGGGGACCATTCTGTGTGACAGTTGTTTGTGTTTCTCCCTGATGCACAGCCACCTTTCTTGATTTTAATTCCCTGTTCCTGTACCTGTACGCCATGTCGTCACTCGGCCCTCCCTCCCTCCCGCCCTCCTTC
>NC_048304.1:53746514-53786053 GCF_013100865.1 Trachemys scripta elegans | reverse complement strand
TTGGGGATGTTGAAATGCCTATCGTGATCCTTGGGGACCCAGCCTACCCCTTAATGCCATGGCTCATGAAGCCGTACACAGGCAGCCTGGACAGGAGTCAGGACCTGTTCAACTACAGGCTGAGCAAGTGCCGAATGGTGGTGGAATGTGCATTTGGACGTTTAAAAGCGCGCTGGCGCAGCTTACTGACTCGCTCAGACCTCAGCGAAAAGAATATCCCCATTGTTATTGCTGCTTGCTGTGCGCTCCACAATATCTGTGAGAGTAAGGGGGAGACATTTCTGGCGGGGTGGGAGGTTGAGGCAACTCGCCTGGCCGCTGATTACGCGCAGCCAGACACCAGGGCGGTTAGAGGAGCACAGCAGTGCGCGGTGCGCATCAGAGAAGCTTTGAAAACGAGTTTTGTGACTGGCCAGGCTACTGTGTGAAACTTCTGTTTGTTTCTCCTTGATGAACCCTCCAAACCCCCCCCCCGACCCGGTTCACTCTACTTCCCTGTAAACCAACCACCCCACCCAACCCTCCCCTCCCCAATTCGAGCACCGCTTGCAGAGGCAATAAAGTCATTGCTTTTTCACATTCATGCATTCTTTATTAGTTCCTCACAGAAGTATGGGGATAATTGCCAAGGTAGCTTGGGATCGGTGGGGGAGGAGGGATGGAAAAGGACACACTGCATTTTAAAACTTTAACTCTTATTGAAGGCCAGCCTTCTGATGCTTGGGCAATCATCTGGGATGGAGTGACTGGGTGGACGGAGGCCCCCCCACCGTGTTCTTGGGCATCTGGGTGAGGAGGCTATGGAATTGGGGAGGAGGGCTGTTGGTTAAACAGGGGCTGTAGCGGCGGTCTCTGCTCCTGCTGCCTTTCCTGCAGCTCAACCATACGCTGGAGCATATCAGTTTGATGCTCCAGCAGACGGAGCATTGCCTCTTGCCGTCTGTCTGCAAGCTGACGCCACCTATCGTCTTCAGCCCGCCACTTGCTCTTTTCATCCCGCCATTCAGCCTGCCACCTCTCCTCTCGTTCATATTGTGCTTTTCTCATCTCCGACATTGACTGCCTCCACGCATTCTGCTGTGCTCTTTCAGCGTGGGAGGACATCTGCAGCTCCGTGAACATATCGTCCCTCGTCCTACGTTTTCTCTTTCTAATGTTCACTAGCCTCTGCGAAGGAGAAACATTTGCAGCTGGTGGAGGAGAAGGGAGAGGTGGTTAAAAAAGACACATTTTAGAGGACAATGGGTACACTCTTTCATTACAAGGTCGCATATTTCGGCTTGCAGGCAGCCATGGTAGGCCACAGTGTTTTGGCTTTTTTAACCTTCTTAACATGCGGGAAAGGTTGCAAACAGCAGCGCATTTCCCATATCAAGGATGAATTGGGTTGTCCATTTAAAATGGGTTTTCAATGTAAAAGGGATGATCACTTAACCCCTCCCCTCCACCGCGTGGTTAACAGCGGGGAACATTTCTGTTCAGAAGAGCAGAAACGGGCGCCTCTGAATGTCCCCTTAATAAAATCACCCCATTTCAACCAGGTGACCGTGAATGATATCACTCTCCTGAGGATAACAAAGAGAGAGATAAGGAATGGATGTTGTCTGCATGCCAGCAAACACCGGGACCATACGCTGCCATGCTTTGTTATGCAATGATTCCAGACTACGTGCTACTGGCCTGGCGTGGTAAAGTGTCCTACCATGGCGGACGGGATAAGGCAGCCCTCCCCAGAAACCTTTTGCAAAGGCTTTGGGAGTACATGAAGGAGAGCTTTCTGGAGATGTCCCTGGAGGATTTCCGCTCCATCCCCATACACGTTAACAGACTTTTCCAGTAGATGTACTGGCCGCGATTGCCAGGGCAAATTAATCATTAAACACGCTTGCTTTTTTTTGTGTAATGTTTACAAATATTTACAAAGGTACACTCACCAGAGGTCTCCTGTGTGCCCTGAGGGTCTTGGGTGAGTTCGGGGGTTACTGGTTCCAGGTCCAGTGTCACAAACATATCCTGGCTGTTGGGGAAACCGGTTTCTCCGCTTCCTTGCTGCTGTGAGCTACCTACAGTACCTCCATCCTTATCTTCCTCGTTCCCCGAACCGTCTTCCCTGTGTGTTTCTCCAGTGAGAGAGTCATAGCACACGGTTGGGGTAGTGGTGGCTGCCCCCCCTAGGATCGCATGCAGCTCCGCGTAATAGCGGCAAGTTTGCGGCTCTGCCCCGGACCTTCCGTTTGCTTCTCTGGCTTTGTGGTAAGCTTGCCGTAGCTCCTTAATTTTCACGCGGCACTGCTGTGTGTCCCTGTTATGGCCTCGGTCCTTCATGGCCTTGGAGATCTTTTCTAATACTTTTCCATTTCTTTTACTGCTACGGAGTTCAGCTATCACTGCTTCATCTCCCCATATGGCGAGCAGATCTCGTACCTCCCGTTCGGTCCATGCTGGAGCTCTTTTGCGATCCTGGGACTCCATCACGGTTACCTGTGCTGATGAGCTCTGCGTGGTCACCTGTGCTCTCCACACTGAGCAAACAGGAAATGAAATTCAAACATTCGCGGGTCTTTTCCTGTCTACCTGGTCAGTGCATCTGAGTTGAGAGCGCTGTCCAGAGCGGTCACAATGAAGCACTGTGGGATAGCTCCCGGAGGCCAATAACGTCGAATTCCGTCCACACTACCCCAATTCCGACCCGCAAAGGCCGGTTTTATCGCTAATCCCCTCGTCGGAGGTGGCGTAAAGAAACCGGTTTAAAGGACCCTTTAAGTCGAAAGAAAGGGCTTCGTTGTGTGGACGTGTCCAGGCTTAATTCGGTTTAACGCTGCTAAAGTCGACCTAAACCCGTAGTGTAGACCAGGCCTAAATGTGTTTATCCACATACCTGTCACATTACTGCACCTGCTTCCAGAAAGCATCCAGATTTGGCCCTAAGTGCTATCTATTGCCAGAATGCTGTAGAACAGGTGTGAATAAAAGAAAGCTGAATTTCAGTGTGTGGTGGTGCTTAAACATTGAGAGAGTAGGTTTGAAAAGCCTGTTCAATCAAGCAGAGAGAGGCTGCATGTTACTGTCTACTCCTGAGAAACAACTAGTTCTAGGAATACACCTAACTCTGTCCTTGTGTCTCAGAGCAGTTCTCCAAAGTTAATATATAGCCTGAACCTAACAAATTAGGGAAAATAAGTTTCCAGAGGGTAGGAACTGTCCCTTCAGCTCATTCCACTGAAGGGGATATGTGAAATATTTTCTGAGGAATCACATTCCAACTCAGTCTTATCTCACTGTACTGCGAACTTCTCTAATAATGCAAAAGGAGAAGGTAGAAGAGTTAACCCTCATGCAGTAAAAGCATGCTTGATGCCCATAGTTCAGGAGAGGACATACACATCAATGCCAATTAAATTTAAAAAGCCATAGATCTTGAAGCCCCAACGTTGAGGTCAAGCATGAGTTGACATCTTTAGCAAAGACTTCTCTGCCTTAATTAAATGTTCATGATGCTCTTATACCTGAGACTGTTCTGTCTTGATTCTTGGAGAGGGAGAAACTACCACCTTTTTGCAGGAGCCACACACAACTCCAGTTAAGGGAATAATTGCAAATGACATTTTGATGAAAATCTTATCTTCCCTTTGCAGAGTTTAATTGATCATAAGAATCCAGAACATACAGAAATCCTGAAAGTGGATTGCCAGCTCTTCTCTGATTGTGCATCCAAGATGCTGATGTAGAAAAATTTAGATGTCATGTGTAATGCCTTGGCTGCTATATCTGATGGCCTAACCCACAAAACAGGAGCGTGCAGCCTAGTGGTCAGAATCCTTTGGGCTACCCTTGCTCTCAGAGCGCATGACCTAGCAATTGGTGTTCTTTGGGCTACTCTTGCTCACAGGGCAGCATGACCTAACAGTCAGAGCAGACGGAGCTACTACGCAGGGTCACAGGCCCTCCAGCAGGGTGGAGCACCAAACAGTCTGGGGAGCTCAGGCCCTCAGGCAGGGTGGCAAACAAATGCAGGCCTTTTGGCCTTAGGTAGAGAGGCTGTCCCCCGCATGGGTGGGGTGGCACTACAGGGTAGGGGGACCTGGGCCCACCCTACTCCACCAGTCCCAGCCCAGGACCCTAACAGCAGTGGATGGTTCCACCACTGGGTCAGCGAGGATCCAGCTAAAACACGCTGACAGGTTTCCTGGTCCTATTTCCCATGAGTCTGACAGCTCAGTTCCCTTCCACGTCTCCGCAGGCAATCCGGGGTCTGCCTGGGGTTCAGGGTGCCTGGCCTCTGGGGAGTGGTGCTCCCGTAGCTGCCTAGAGGAAGCTTGCAATACACATCCTTTGTCCTCGGCAGTCCAGCCCAAGTGAGCTAGGCTGCTTCCCTTTACACCCTGTCTCCATGCTGAGCATGCCCAGCAAGGGTGGAGGGGTGGGGCTTCCTCAGCCTGCAATGCACAGTTAACCCCTATAGAGCCAGTGTGGGATAGATACACCCTGTCACAAGTACCTTCCGAATTACAATGCTTCCTGGATACTTAAATTTATAACTTAAACTTTTCTCCCATCAGAAACAAAGAATTAAAACCTAACTATTAATGTTCTATAAATCTCACACATGCACTCCACCAGGAATCCTTAACAATCAAACCCAATAATCAAGAATCAGTTAACAAGACATTCCACTGAGTTTATTCTAGAGATTTGGAGTTTCATGTTAACGAGCCTGTTCCTTTACTAGTGTTCTGTCCTGACTTCCGATGGTTATCGCAGAGAAACTCTCTCTCACGGGACATGAGATGAGTTCTGAAGATCTTGCTCAGTTTTAGAAAAGTTACCAATTTGTTTTGAAGGTTGTAACTATGAACAGAAAATCAATAAGACCTCTGTTGCTTAGTGCCTTAAATATTATATCTCGTTAGGACCAGGTAAAATGGCTAGGGCCAAAATTGTTAAATGCTGTTCTGTAAGAAGCATAGCAGTGCCCTAAATTTGCTGAGCCGTCTGGTCACTGATTCATCAAACATTACTAGTTGGATTTGTCCTAGTTGCTGATAGTTGTTGGTTATTAATAATAATCTCTAGCTCTTATATGGTCCCTTTCATCAGTAGATCTCAAAGCTGTTTACAAAGATGCTAAGTATCCCTGTTTCACAGACAGGAAAGTGACTTGCCCAAGGTCACCCAGCAGGCCTGTGGCAGAGCCAGTAATTGAACCCAGGTTTCCATGCCCAGTCTAGTGCTCTATCCAGTAGCCCTCACCACTGTAATGTAAGCTCTCATCTCCTTTAGCTTACTGCTTGCAGTATCCACTGGTTGTCTGTTCCATTCCTGTGCTTGGAGCAGGGAGCAGGGATGGCTGTCACTTTTATGTTCCCTGTACTTGGCTGTATAGGGACCTACCTGGACCTCAGGGCTGTTCATAATCTAGTTACGGGCCTGGGAAATGAACAATAGCTGTAGTCTAGTACGTTCTAGCCACATGTCCAATCCTTCTCCTACACTGGTGCTGGGGGGCTGGTGCAGAGTCCTCGTGCCATTTTTACACTGACTGGGGATGGGTTGTATTCTCAGAGGCTATAGCTGTCCATTATGAGTACCGTAAGGGGGCTTTAGTGTAACTGAAAATAACGCCCAAAATGTTTAGCATGTGTTATGGTAATTGGCCATTGTCTGCCACTTTATGGCAGACTTCCAAGCAGTTGTTTTTTCAGATCTGTGAAAAGACTTGCTGTTATCTAGTGATCTGAACTGGAAACTGAATGCTCATTTATGCTATACTGCAAATTCTACTGGTGTGTGTATGTAACCCCATCATCCAAAATTACTGTTTACTCATTTATATTATTTTCATTAACAAAAGTCCATTTCAAGGCTTCTCTGTAAAAGTCGCTGTTGCCTTGTAAGTATATTGAGCCACGAAACTGTCTCACTTAACCAGATCTCTAGTGGAATGTCTCCAGCCAGGTGTGGCTATTTTTCTTTTAATTGGAGCTCTCTCAGAGCTCCTGCCGCAACTGGCCCCGCATGCGGCATTGGAACCAGCTAAGGCTTGCTGTGAAGGCAAGCCTGCCAGAAAGGCCTCGCATAAGTCAAGAGAGTGCCGCCAATCTCCAGAATCAAGGCAGAGCCCTAGAGCGCCACGTCCTTGGTCTCCACATTGGCCCAGGTCTCTGGCTCGCCAATATGCACCGCGCTTCCAGTCTCCGCCTTTGCGCTGGAGCTCGCCCTTCACGGTCATGACAGGAAAAAGACGATTGCTCCACAGTCAGCAACGGTTGTCATCGCACCGTCAGTCACTGTTGCCGAGACCTCAGGGATGCTCCCCAACACGGTGCCACTCTCCATGCTCCCAGCACTGGTCGGACCGTTCCTGGCACCGTTCACCTGAGGAGATGGTTAGCTGCCAGACCCAGGGTTCGATGGCCCCGCCCTGGTCACCGGAGGACGAGGACTTCTCCGGCTTGGAGAAGCAGTTCAGTCCCTTGCCTAGACAGCAGTTCAATTGGGCTCTGGAGAGTGCATCTGCTGCACCGATGCCGACCTGGTAGCAAGGCTAGTGGCTGATACAATGGCCTTATTGGAACACCTGGAGCATACCTATTATGCAGGTGCCCCATCCCACCAGCCTTCTCTCGCTGCGTCGGACAAACCCAGGACAAAACCAATGGCACTAGGATTGGTGCAATCACAAGCCTGCAAGGGTGCTGGGCACTGTTGGCCTCCACTGAATTCAGAAGGAGTTGAATGTTTTATGCGTTGTACAGGAGCAGCTTATTCATCAGCAACAGGTGGCTGTAACTGACTCACCTTAAACTAGGGGTATGTCTACAAAGAAACCTAGGTCAACATACTGCGGTGATGTGCATCCTCACCAGGAACACTTTCACCCACCTAAGAGAGGCAGTGTGGGGAGCTGAGAGCCTGGTCTCTCTGCCAGGAGTGAGGGGGAAGCTGGCCTGGGCTTCTCATGCCTGCTCCACAAGCCTTGAAATTTTCAAGGCTGCCCAGCTCCTGGCAAGCAGGAGGCCCCTCAGGCTTCTCACCCCCTGGACTTCTTGCCCCAGCTCCAGGGGGGCGGAGGGATGAAGCTTTCTTGTCAATTGCATGGCAGGAAACATGAAATTGACAAGACAGCGGATGTAAGGAACACAGTGTCTACACAAACACTGCCTTGTCCCCAACTACACTGCCATAAGCCTTACGTCTCTCGTGGTGGTATAGTAGGGGACTTATATTGGTGGGAGGATGGCTGTAGTGTAGACCAACTCTAGGTTTCTCAAAAAGTCTCACATGCGAACCCTTTTCCACTAGTTGGTGTGTGCACACTTTTAAGGGGAACTGTCAAGTTAAATCACTTAACATTTTTCCATGTTACTAAGAACTTCAGATTTTCTTCCTACCATTTATGCTAATGATTCTACTTTGAGCATTCCATGGGTCTGGCCATGCAAAAGGAAGTATAGTTCGCCTTTTAGTACACAGCTTTGAGTTTAAACATTCCCTTGCAGTGTTTTACATTTGTTTAAGGCTTTTTAAAATAGCCTGTCCAGTCATTTACCACATAAATATTCATTCATCTGAGTAAATTAGATTTGGGAAGATCTCATCAGTAAGTCCCTTTATTTTTCCATTTGGCACCATAAAACTAGGTTACAGAGTGCTCTTGTCATTCCAGGCCAAACACTATCATGACTCATTCAGGCAGGCCAGCAATATTAGCCCATTTCTGATAACTTCCACTCTACAATATTTGCTGTGCACACACTTAAACCATTAATACTTGGACTCAATCAGGTCATATTTTTTTACCATTATCATGGAAACTGGTTCTGTAACAGAAATAACCTGAAGTAGCCCACCTCTCCGAGGAAGGAACAACCAGTTTCACACATACAGAATGGGAAGAGACTGTCTAGGAAGGAGTACGGCAGAAAGGGATCTAGGGGTTATAGTTGACCACAAGCTAAATATGAGTCAACAGTGTGATGCTGTTGCAAAAAAAGCAAATGTGATTCTGGGATGCATTAACAGGTGTGCTGTGAGCAAGACACGAGAAATCATTCTTCCGCTCTACTCTGCGCTGGTTAGGCCTCAACTGGAGTATTGTGTCCAATTCTGGGCACTGCATTTCAAGAAAGATGTGGAGAAATTGGAGAGGGTCCAGAGAAGAGCAACAAGAATGATTAAAGGTCTTGAGAACATGACCTATGAAGGAAGGCAGAAAGAATTGGGTTTGTTTAGTTTGGAAAAGAGAAGACTTGAGAGGGGACATGATAGCAGTTTTCAGGTATCTAAAAGGGTGTCATAAGGAGGAGGGAGAAAACTTGTTCACTTTAGCCTCTAAGGATAGAACAAGAAGCAATGGGCTTAAACTGCAGCAAGGGAGGTTTAGGTTGGACATTAGGAAAAAGTTCCTAACTGTCAGGGTGGTTAAACACTGGAATAAACTGCCTAGGGAGGTTGTGGAATCGACATTTATCTAACCATCACCATCTCTGGAGATATTTAAGAGTAGGTTAGATAAATGTCGATCAGGAATGGTCTAGACAGTATTTGGTCCTCCCATGAGGGCAGGGGACTGGACTCAATGACCTGTGGAGGTCCCTTCCAGTCCTAGAATCTATGAATCTAGCCTAGCCTTGTTTTAATTTGTATAGACTTCTTTTGGTTTTAGGAGGGGTTATGATGCACTGTGTTTTGTCACCCTAAAATGTAACAGAACGCCACTAGCCATCACCTTCAGCCCCCAACTAAAACCTCTCCAGCGCATCATTAAGAATCTACAACCTATCTTGAAGGACGATCCCTCCCTCTCACAGATCTTGGGGGACAGGCCAGTTCTCACTTACAGACAGCCCCCAACCTGAAGCAAATATTCACCAGCAACCACACAACAAAAACACTAACCCAGGAACCTATCCTTGCAACAAAGCCTGTTACCAACTCTGTCCACATGTCTATTCGGGGATACCATCATAGGACCTAATCACATCAGCCACACTATCAGAGGCTCGTTCACCTGCACATCTACCAATGTGATATATGCCATCATGTGCCAGCAATGCCCCTCTTCCATGTACATTGGCCAAACCGGACAGTCTCTACGCAAAAGAATAAATGGACACAAATCAGACATCAAGAATTATAACATTCAAAAACCAGTTGGAGAACTCTTCAATCTCCCTGGTCACACAATTACAGACCTCAAAGTTGCAATACTCCAACAAAAAATCTTCAAAAACACTCCAACGAGAAACTGCAGAATTGGAATTAATTTGCAAACTGGACACCATTAAATTAGGTTTTACTTTATGTAATGACTCATCCACTCCCAGTCTTTATTCAAGCCTATTTCCCCATGCTAATTTTTCCCCCTACTGTTACTCACACCTTCTTGTCAACTGTTGGAAATGGGCCATCCTGATTATCACTACCCACCATTGCTAGTTGGCCACATCATTGTATAACCCTCTGTGTATATATATCTTCCTACTGTATTTTCCACTGCATGCATCTGATGAAGTGGGTTTTAGCCCATGAAAGCTTATGCTCAAATAAATTCGTTAGTCTCTAAGGTGCCACAAGTACTCCTGTTCTTTTTGCTGATACAGACCAACACGGCTACCACTCTGAAACTTAAAATGTCAAGGTGGTGTTGAGATCAGCTATGTTGCTCTTTTGAATAATTGGCTAAGCAATTTAGTACTAAAGATTCTGTTGAGACAAGTGTCCCAGGACTGTTTTAATGAAAGGGTTTAATCCCTACAGACCTTTCAAGAAGTGCCATTGAAGTCAGTGGAACTACTCAGATGAGCAAGGGCTGCAGAATCTTTGCTGAGAAATGACTTGTACTATAATGGCTTTTTGAAGGAAGTAATTTAATTTGGCATCTCAGTTGTATTTTCTGTGGGTCAAAAGTGACACTGACACTTCAGGAAAATGACAATAGATACATCTTATTTTTAGATAGTAAAGTATAAATGTGCTCTAAATTAAGGCAACTATATGTGCAAAATAAAAACTCTTAAATCATTCATAATTAAGAAGGCATATTTGGTTATGCAATATTGAAAATCATTCTTTGTTACATGCAAGGCTAGTTATTTGTCTCCCTAATAAGCTCGTTACATGTCCTTCACTTTGTTAAAATGTAAATCTTTTCTATTGACCAACGATTGCCAGCAGCAACTTCCTGTAGTCACCACTTGTGTCACTTGATATCATTGTAGCCAAAGTCTTCTGGTACATCTGCGTGAACAGCTGCTTGATCTGTACAAGATCAATCTGTGTCAAAAGAAAAAGATAAGCATAAAACACTCAACAATCAATCTGTGTCCAGTATGGGATAATTCAGTAGTAGGGTAAGAGTCCACTTGCAGTGAACCCAGGCAAAACATCCATTCATTTCCTGTACCCCATAGCAGCTCAGACAATGCAAGCAAAAAGGAAAGAGATGCTCTCTATGCATGACACCCTCTCAGGATCTGTCAAAGCTGCACCCAGCCTCCTGACCCTCCCAGAGGTTCTGAGGTTAGATGACACTTTGGAGTCTTGCCATTGCCAATACTTCTGTAAATGGATGAAGAAGGCTGCTTCGGCCTCTGAGAGCAAACAGACTGAAAGGCCCTCTCTTCAGATTCTCCAGTCCACTTCAACAGGAAAAGCACACCAGGGTCCCTTCCCACTGCTTCTAGATCGGTAAGTCACTTTGAAAAAGCAAGAAGCAGCAGAGTCTTACTGTGAAATACTCCTACTTTTCCTCTCTAATTACATATCAATGGATGAGACATGCAGGGTCATCCCACCACATCTCAACAGCCAGCCTGGGGTTCCTGATGGGGAGAATCCTCTCCAAAAGACAAAAATAACAGGAATCAAAAAGCATCTCATCTCACATGAGTGCCAGCTCACCCGCACAAGTAGGGAAGCCTCTGCTTCAGAACGTAAAATTCAGAAACAGTGAGGTAAGCTCCTTAACTACAGTCCATATTTGAAACCATGAGGAGGAAGGAGGCAGCCACCAACAAAAGAAAATGAGCAAGCTCAATCATTTCCTCCACCCAAACTTCGAAGAACTTACATAGAAGTGATAAATTGATGATAAATGGAAAAGTACTGGAATTCTGCACCAGTGCGCAATGCAGTGAACATTGTGTGCACAGAATTTCCTTTTCCCCACAGAAATAGGCTGCAGTGCTGCTGGCCGCCAGTAGGGGTCGCTGAACCTGGCAGAGCCCAGCTTGCAAATAGAAGACAATGCGAGGGAGAGGGAACTCCAGCAGCTGCAGTTCCCAGCATGCCCTGAAGTAAGGAGGCAGCGGAGCGTAGGATCTCCCTGCAAGCCCAGATCCCAGCATCAGGCTGTTTCTCCCTCTGGATCCCTGGGCTCTGTGGTATGGGGGGGGAGGAGGCTTGGGTGGGCACAGTGGCTGGCTCTAGGGAGAGGGGTTGTGGGTGTCTGGCCTCCCGGCTGGGCTGTATGGGTGGGGCAGAGAAACAGGAACTGGGTTGTCATAGGGGTTTCTTTAATTTTCTACTCCTAGGGGAATTTTTATATTGTATTGTCTGTATTGTTACTGTCAGATAGGTATTTTGAAATAAATTACCAAAATAATTGAAACTGGCATGATTATGTAGTGTTGCTTTGACAAAATTTATAGAATTTTAATATACTGTGTTCAGAATTTTTAATATTTTGGCACAGAATGCCCCCCAGGAGAAGGAAAAGGCTCAGCCCTGCAGTTCTATGGGATCCTAGAACTCAAATATTCTCTCTTCCCTGGATGGAGCAACAATTCCCTGACAAAGGATATGGTAATTGCTAGCTGGAGTGGTTCCTTCCCAAATATTCAGACCATTCTTTCGTCCCCTTTCACTGTTAATGAAGACTAATTGAAGAAAACAGCTCCCTGGCTGCTAATTTTATAGCAAACGGACCCATGGATTCCAGGAGGTTAACGGCACCTAGCCTGGGTGAATATCTTGTGAACAGGCTGAAATCTACTTTCATAGACTGCTTTGTGAATATTTGCAAGTGAATTTGTTCAGCTGATTCTCAGAGTAAGAACTATATTTGCATAGACTAATTCTGACAGCTCCATATAGGTGACAAGGAGAGCAAAACTGGTTAGGGTACATTGATTTTTCACTACGTGTGGTGTACATCCAAAATTTTTAAACTCCTGCTTCCGCCTCATTTTTTGGAAAGGAAGAGGAAGATTCTTACCTCACTGCGAGTGACTATAATTCTGACAAGTGTAGAATCATCTGTGCCAGCTCCTTTCATGGAATGGTGAAGTCTCTCAGCAAAAAAGGCCGGACGATTTAGAGCACATTGAACTACAAGACAGTGTATTTACTGGGTTATTTCAAATAATGCATACTGCAGCAGTCACTATTCACATGGCTGTATTTGGCAGAATTAAATAGCTGATCTAGGAGATGGTATACATGGTATTTTGAAACAGTTCCACTTATTGCTTTGTGATTCTTCCTCATGCCAGACCCATGCTGGTCACAGTTCAGCAATTTTTTTTGTTGGCTAAATTCTATTCTATGCATCTCATCACATTTCTTTGAGGTTTGGAAATGTGACTATTTTGTTACTGACATCTCATCACATTTCTTTGAGGTTTGGAAATGTGACTATTTTGTTACTGAATCTTTCAGTTTAGGCCTTATTGTCACTGGTAAAATAATTTCATAGCCACAAGAAGTGTTTAAGCTTCACTAAGCGTGGATACCTTTTTACACAGCTACGAACACAGGTTAGTAGCCCCACCATTGCTAGTTGGCCACATCATTGTATAACTCATTTCAGCCATGAAGACAGCACTTTTGACAAGTAGAGAAGCCTTAATTCAATAACAAAAATCATGTAAGGGGACACTTCATTTTAAAAAACAAATCTTTCCAGTGGGTGATTGGTACTGGGATTCAAAGATTTTTACCTCTAGCTTCTTAGCTAGAATTCCAACAGCATAAGTACCAATTGAAAATTATCACCATCCACTGGCTGTGAGACTTGTCTCTGTTCAGTTCCTGTTGGATAGGTTTCCACATCACATTATAAGAATGCTAATTAATAGGTCATAATCAATTTCAAGAAAAAAAGTTCTCTCAACAAGCATTGATCTTTTTACAGTGCTTCAAATGGGGCAGAGCTTAGAAGGGCTCTGCATAGCAATCTTGTGGCACCAACATCAAGGATGGTTGAAGAATGTATCAACCCCCTTTGTAGGGTAGTGTCCTAAGAGTAAGAATGGATTCTACAATATACTGTTAAGAGGTAGAGAGTCAGGACATAAACTGTTTTTATTATTAAGCTCTCGTAGTTATGGGTTTTCTAAACTTCAGGAATCCCTTAATTATAAATTATGCTAATTTATAACTCTTTCAGATCGACCACGATTAGGGCCCTACCAAATTCACAGCCAAGAAAAATATGTCACAGACCATGAAATCTGGCTGTTGAAGAGGAGGGGCAGGGCTGGGGGCACCCCACGCAGGGACTCCTACCGTGGGCCGGGCTCCCATTGCTAGTCCTGGCCCAGGCTGGGGAGGGGAGGGACGGGACATGACATCCTCTTTTTCCTCTGCAGGGGCTACGCCCAGAGCCGGGTCAGACCCACCTCTTGGAACCTCCCCCAGCTGCAGAAAGCTCTGTGGCTGCTGGCTGGGACAACTGAGCCAAGTGGGAGGCTGCTGGGAAAACCCAGATGTATAAACCCACCCCCTCTACCCTGTGACCCTCACTTCTGTACTGCTTCTGGCAGTGGCGCTGGCTTTAGAGTTGGTGCCTGGTCAGCAGCCACTGCTCTCCAGCTGCCCAGCTCTGAAGGCAGTGCCCCTGCCAGCAGCAGCACAGAAGTAAGGGTGGCAATCCCACGACACTCCTACAATACCCATGTGACCCCCCCCACACACAACCCCTTTGGGGTCAGGACCCCCATAGTTACCTTGAAATTGACTAATTTTAAAATCCTATTACTGTGAAATTCACCAAAATGGACCCTGAATTTGGCAGGGCCCTAATCCTGGTCCATTAGCTTTCTGAACAGTGAGAATAAGAAATTAATCAGATGACAGGACACCTTTAAAAAACTTTTGCTCCAATTTTCTATAGAACTTGTGATGCTTAAATTAAGATTTTTATTGTAGCTCAAGTAGCTTCTAAATGAAAAATATAGGTATTCCAGCCAGACTTGTATAGTATGTCAGAAGGGACCTCTAGTGAGTCATCTGGGTCAGAGGGACCCACCTTCCTGTCTTTCCTTAGTGTTTCTGAAAACAAATTTATCCATAAATGCTCTATTTAAAAGTAAAAACAACAAGGAGTCCTTGTGGCACCTTAGAGACTAACAAATTTATTTGTGCATAAGCTTTTGTGGGCTAGAGCCCACTTCATCAGATGCATGAAGTATATTTTTCACTTCATGCATCTGATGAAGTGGGTTCTAGCCCATGAAAGCTTATGCCCAAATAAATGTGTTAGTCTCTAAGGTGCCACAAGGACTCCTCGTTGTTTTTGCTGATACAGACTAACGCAGCTACCACTCTGAAACCTATTTAAAAGTGACACCTGCTCTTGAAAACTCTTTACTCTTCTGTTAAGAAAAAATGTTTAGAGTAGATCTGAACACTGTACTTAATGTTAATTTGTATCACAATGCTCAGTAAACCTGTTCGATGAAGATACCAAGTTAATTCAGAATGAGGGGAACTGAAAAGAGTTAAATATGCCTTAATTGGATTTAGTTTGGAGAAAGCCAGCTTGTTTCAAATTGAGCTCACTGTACTTGAATTATAATCAAAATAAAAGTTCAACTTTTAGTCAGGGCTTAGAATACTTCTGTTTTGGCAAGTTCTGGGGGTAATAATATAGAAAGCAAATAGGTCAAGTAGTTTCAAAACACTTATGACAATTCATAGATTGCTGAGTTGGATAGTCTCTTATCTAGCTTTTAGGGCTGTCAAACGATTAAAAAAATAATCGTGAGAATAAAAAAATAGTCATGATTAATTGCAGTTTTAATCCCACTGTTAAATAATAGAATACCAATTTAAATGTATTATGAATATTTTTAATGTTTTTCTACATTTTCAAATATATTGATTTCAATTGCAACACAGAATACTAAGTGCACACTGCTCACTTTATTTTGTTTACAAATAACTGCACTGTAAAAAAACAATAGTATTTTTCAGTTCACCTCATACAAGTACACCTCTACCCGGATATAACGTGGTAAAACAGTGCTCCGGGGGGGCAGGGCTGCGCACTCTGGTGGAGCAAAGCAAGTTTGATATAACGCGGTTTCACCTATAACACGGTAAGAATTTTTGGCTCCCGAGGACAGCGTTATATCGAGGTAGAGGTGTACTGTAGTGCATTCTCTTTACTATGAAAGTTCAACTTACAAATGTAGAAGAATTATTTTTATTTTTTTTATATAACTCCATTCAAAAACAAAACAATGTAAAACTTTAGAGCCTAGAAGTCAAAGCATGAAGGGGCATACAAATGTTTAGCATATCTGGCATGTAAATACCTTGCAACGCTGGCTACAACAGTGCTATGTGAATGCCTGTTCTCACTTTCAGGTGACATTGTAAATAAAAAGCAGGCAGCATTATCTCCCATAAATATAAACAAACTTGTTTGCCTTAGCAATTGGCTGAACAAGAAGTAATATAAAGTGAGCACTGTACAGTTCATATTCTGTATTGTAATTGAAATCAATATATTTGAAAATGTAGAAAAACATCCAAAAATATTTATAATACATTTAAACTGGTATTCTATTATTGTGTGATTAATCATGACTTTTTAAATCTAGTTAATTTGTTTTGCATTAATTGCATGTATTAACTGTGATTAATTGACAGCCCTACTAGCTTTACCTCTCCAATTAGTCATAAATACCCTCTTTAAAAAAAAGAAAAGTCTCTTACCGATAGTCTTCAAGCCATCTTCAACATTTCCAGAAAACTCCCGGCCAATGCTGCTTAACAGATCACGATTGGCAATCTGCACATAAAAGTTAAAGGGATTAGGAGGGTTTGTTTTTTTAAACATGTGGGAATGGAGCCAAATTCAGTCCTGGCATATGCAGACCAAACTCATTTGAAGTTAATGGTGTTTCACCTGTTTTTATACCAGGGCTGAACTTAGTTCATAATCTTTAATAGAAAAATTTCTACCTTAGAATATGTTTCAACAGTAGCTTTTAGCTGGGGGAAACTTCTAGTTGCCAGAATCATGTTAAAGCAAGACTCGTCAGTTCCAAGTTTCCCTTCACCAGCTTGGTAGAGGCGCTGAGCATCTTCCTGAGCTTTTTGGTAGTTCACTGATTGATTCTCATCCCGATTGCCCTGCAAGTGAAGACATTAGCTGCTCAATCAGTAATACAACGTTTTCTGCTCCTTAACATATCTTACAGCCTTGCCAAACAGTTGTCATCTTCAAACTGGAAAATTAAATAGTAAACTAGAATTGGTAAAGGACTCTTATGACAGCTGTTTCCCAATAAACCTCACTTGTTTTTGGAGGCAGGATTGGATTGTGCACCAGTTAAATGAGGGGACTAGGAGTCAGAACTCCAAGCCTATCACCCAGCTCTGCCACTGACACGCTGTGTGACCCCTGAATCTTTTTTGTACTCCTTTGTAAAATGAGAATAATTTTTACCTTTATTCACCTTTGCTGCTGAGGTGAGAGCCTTAATTATTTGTAAAGTGCTTTGAGATCCTCAGGTGAAAAGTCCTATAGAAGTACCAAGTATTATGCATATTGTGATGCATGGAAAGTGCTACAAATCTCTGTCCACTCAGATAGTGAGCTCATGACTGTTCTACAATAATTCTTTGAAAAGGAGCAAGGCTATGACATATTGGAATTCTGAATTCAAGAGTACTTCAGGCTCTTCAGTTATTAGAAATGGAAGACAAGATATACTCACTGTATCCTGAAAGGAAGTAGGTATTAAATACCTTCTAGTTGCCTCTTATGGACAGACATACATAGTCTGTTGTCAGTTTCCTGCCTCATCAACTTAATACCTGTGCTTTTAAGTAGCAGTTTGAAAACATGCCTTTCCATTTATAGTGATTTCTTGTAAGCTGAACATAGAAAGATGGCCTGAAACTCTTACTCCGCAGAGCACAACTTAAAAACCTTAAATCATCTGGGTCAACAGCTCTGTAAGTTGAAATTATCTCATGTTTTTAGCCCCTGTGGCTTCTTGATACTTAACTTAAGCAGAAAACAAGGGCTAAGTTTTTACTCAATTTTTCTGTTTCTAGCTCTACTGGTTGCAAAGAACCTTCCAAAAGTGAACTAATGCACTGTTTTACTGTTTTAATGCAGCCTGAAACAATAGCAATAAAAGGCACGATCTGATCCCATTCTTCGAAGTATGGTGTTCACTCTGTAGCATAATGACTGTCTGAGAAAAGATCTGAGGGTAGATTTTCTACAGAAGATGCTTACTTTAGCACCAACAGGACACACATTAATATCTAATTTTAGACAGTGTGGTGATGGTACCAGGGAAAGGTAATTTCTGAAGATGCTCTTTCCAAACTACTTTTTTATGCCTTAAATGAACTAACATCTATATAAGTTATATAATGTGCAGATGACCACTAGCTATCATAATGTGTTGGATATATCAAAATACTAAGAGTCCGGTGCCACAGGACTCTCTGTTGCTTTTTACAGATCCAGACTAACACGGCTACCCCTCTGATACTTGTCATCAAAATAATAAAAAGTCATCGGTGCAAGCTTCTCTGGAATTTGCCTTTTTGACTTTACAGAGGCAGGCAATAAAAATCCCCAGAAAATATTTGTGGTAATTAATGCCACAGCTCTCAAGGGTTGATACACTCGAGAGAACATCAAAGTAGAAATGTCATGGAAGTTTAAATAACTGTAAAATGGCTAGGCTCAAAAAGAAAGGCATTTACAGTCAGAAGAGGTGGGGAAGGATATCAGAGTATCTAAGACTTTATGGAACTACAAATGAAACAAGGGAAACATCACTTTCATCAACGAAATGGGGGAATGCATTCCCCACATTTTCAATTCCCACAAAATGCAGCTCTGCTCAGAGTACAAGCTACTACAGAACATGGCTCCTGGTTTACAGCCAATTAGGGGGTCAGATGCATGCCAGATTTTATAACTTGTAGTGCTTCACCATGTTTAAAATCTATTTTTATAGGATATTGAGGCTAACAACACTGAAAAACTGCACGGTATAACAGTCCCATACATACATGACATACTACAGGCAGGCTCCATGATCCAGCTGAGTTCAAGGGTAGCTGCACTATCTGCATAGAACAGTTCGATCTGAGAAAGGAAAGACGAGCGGGGAACTAAAAGAGGGGAAGTGAGTTTTGAGCTGAATGTCCTGCTTAGCATACTCCCATGGATTCTCTCAAGTTTTCTATATATTAAGACATCTATTCTGTTAGGAGACAGGTTTCTGGGACTCAGGTTTCAGCACTTGATTCCCACTATGTGTTAAACCATGGTTTGGTCTTACAGTGTAAGAGGGACTGCACCCTCCTGGAACCACGTTCTTGAATGATGGTAAAAGTCCCTGGGCTCCAGCATAGTTCTAGAGCACTGTTACACCATGATGTGTTCCCATCTAAATGCGTTTTTGGGGGTGGCTACAGTGCTGTAACTGGGTCACTCAACTCAACAGGGATTCCTGGGTAGACAGGACGAGACCGTATGTTGTCATTCTGCTATAAAGACATAGACCAGTGCCACATAATGTCTTACAGAAGCTGGCTCTGATTAGGCATACACATTTTGATGATCTCTCAATCATACTCTTCTTCAAGCTATAAAAACAGGTGACTTTTTTTAAAAACGGTGTTCGTTTACTGTAAGCATCTGATACGGAGCTATAACTCCACTCACCAGTCTGTTCTGTAATAAATGCATGAAATGTATGCAGCAAGGGGTCCTTACACCTTTGGTTTACCAACAAACTCACCATTGTCAAAAAAAAAATGCCCTATGGCTCACCTGGCACATAGATACAAGTAATCGTTCAAAGTGTCCTGAGGTATCTGCTCTGATATCCTGTTCAATGTCTCTTCCAAATTCTGTTTTGTAAGTCCTGACTATGTCTCGAATTTCCTGGTTCGTCCTTGTACAAAGAATCTCAATCAACACTCTCTCCTGAGTGCCAGCTCCCTATAGGCAGAGAAAGAGAAAGTATTACTGCAACAAAGCACACTTACCCTTCTTCTTTACAATTTTCTGTGACACTATAAAACCAACTGTTACAATCAGTCATTTATTACAATTTAGATAAGAGTTTCAAAATGTAAGAGCAGCATCTGTCCCTCCTTTCTGAAAATTCTAAATCCTCTCTGATCTCATTATTCAAAATGTAAGGTATGGGGTTGGATTTGTTTTATTTTGTTTTTTAGACAACTGGTGAGTTAGGAACGTTGAGAAACTACTAACAGGGCATGAACAATGAGCCGAGGCATAGTCAGAGAAAAGGAAAATTTTAGAAAGGAAATAAAGATACTTAAACATAAAAATGTAGGGCTGCAAGGGACCTTGAGACGTAATCTAGTCCCATCCCCCTGTGCTGAGGCAGGACCAAGTAAACCTATACCACCCTGACAATTGTTTGTCTAATCTGTTCTTAAAACCCTCCAGTGATGGGATTCCACATCCTCCCTTACCTTCATTGCATGACGTAAACTCCAGGCATCATAATAGGTAGGTGGCATGAACAAGGCTAATATCAGTTCTTCCATGTTCCCACTTAGTTCAGACTTCAGATCTTTAATTAAATCCTGTCCAGTTACAAAAATAAGTATGAGGTTGGAATACAAATACGTAGTACATGAACAGTGTGCTAATTAGGAAGGGGCTGAAGAGGCAGAATCCAGATCTTCAGATTTGCTAGAGGTTATAGGCTGGGGTTAGGGTTCAGATGATCACTCTAGGCATTAATACTGTTTATTAGACTGCTATAAACTACTGAGCAGGCTATGCAAGATTTCAGACCAAAAAGGCAGAAGTCTCACGAGATTAGTTGATTTTTCAAGATTTCCATTATTTTAGCTAATGAAAAGGTTGTGGCATCTGCTGTTTCTGAGAACCAGAAAATAGGCCCATTTGAATTTTGGATCCAGAATTCAAACATAAGCCCTCCTCCCACAAAATTCAAAAGGGGTTTGGATTAGAGGTTCAGCTTTTGGCCAAACTCTAACTGTATATTTTGATTATATACTAAAAATAAGCGACTCGAGATATATCACGTCCACCACTTTCCCCATATCCACAGAGCCAATTATCTCATCATAGAAGGCAATCAGGTTGGTCAGGCATGACTTGCTCTTGGTGAATTCATATTGACTGTTCTGATCACCTTCCTTTCCTCCAAGTACTTCAAAATGGATTCCTTGAGGACCTGCTCCATGATTTTTCCGGGACTGAGGTGAGGCTGACCGGTCTGTAGTTCCCTGGATTCTCCTTCTTCCCTTTTTAAAGATGGGCACTATATTTGCCTTTTTCCAATTGTCCGGGACCTCCCCTGTTTGCCACGAGTTTTCAAAGACAATGGCCAACTGTTCGGCAGTCACATCAGCCAACTCCCAGAGCACCCTCGGATGCATTGCATCCGGTCCCATGGACTTGTGCATGTCCAGCTTTTCTAAATAGTCCTTAACCTGTTCTTTCACCACTGAGGGCTGCTCACCTACTCCCCATATTGTGCTGCCCAGTGCAGCAGTCTTGGAGCTGACCTTGTCTGTGAAGATTAAGGCAAAAAAAGCATTGAGTACTTCAGCTTTTTCCACATCATCTGTCACTAGGTTGCCTCCCCCAATCAGTAAGGGTCCCACACTTTCCCTGACCACCTTCTTGTTGCTAACATACCTGTAGAAACCCTTCTTGTTACCCTTCACATCCCTTGCTAGCTGCAACTCCAATTGCGCTTTGGCCTTCCTGATTACAACCCTGCATGTTCAAGCAATATTTTTATACTCCTCCCCAGACATCTGTCCAAGTTTCCACATCTTGTAAGCTTTGGTTTTGTGTTTAAGCTCACTGAAGATTTCTCTGTTAAGCCAAGCTGGTCGCCTGCCATATTTGCTATTCTTTCTGCACATTGGGATGGTTTGTTCTTGCACCCTCAATAAGGCTTCTTTAAAATACAGCCAGCTCTCTAGAACAATTTATACCCATCCATGACAGTGCTCCAGTCATGTGAGTTACCCCACCAAGTGTCTGTTATTCCAATCACATCATAGTTCCTTGACTGTGCCAGAACTTCCAATTCTTCCTGTTTATTTCCCAGGCTTCTTGCGTTCGTGTACAGGCACCTAAGATAACTAGCCAATTGCCCTAACTTCTCAGTATGAATCAGGAGGCCTCCCCTGTTGCACCCTCCTCCTTGTGTTTCCTCCCGGTTCCCCACTTACCTCAGGGCTTAGGTCTCCTAATGTTAGATTTCAACCACTACATGGTTTTTACCCTTTGGGACACAGTATTGTAGTGAAAGAACATTAAATAAAATATACTAACTGCCCTCTCACAGCTGGAAAGCACCATGGTCATTCTAGTTTTCTGGTGTGGCAGGATGAATGGGTTAATTATTATAGCAAAAGGGAAGTTCAAGAGCATGTTAGCTTCCTGGCAGATGAGTGAAACATCCTTGATACACACTGAAAAATCCACATTTCCTTTGGTATTTCAATAAAAACAAAAAAGCTTCCTTCTGTAGCTATTCAGGTTCCATCTACAGCACCCATCCTCAGCTATTCACTTAATGACTGGTAAGTTATTGAAATATACATGGTCATCTATCTGCCTTCCGTATGTATCTGAACCAGTGCTGCTTTTCCATTTTGAGAAGACAGACAATAAGCTAGGTAGGTCAGTCTGTAGAATCCCTGTCACTGCTGAACCAGTGCTGTCTCCTTGCATCTGAAGGTGAAGGCTATGTTGAAGACTGCATAGTCCATCCCACTAATTGAGAGAGACAGACAAGCACATCACACTGATACTCTACCCTAGCTCCCCAATATCAGAACTGCTTCAAGGTCTTAGTGCTATTCTTTAACTATGAGACCTACAAATGGGGTGTAGAGGTAGATGGGGAATTGGTTTGCGCTCTTTTGGACTTCTTTTTGGTGTATAAAGAAATCTTGAAGTCATGTGTCTGAACATCATTTTTGTTTTGACTCCATGCTTGCCTTATCTTTAGAAATGTCATGTCTGACCATCCCTGATTCTGATTGTGTCTCCAGGGAGGGTTATAAAAGCTCTCAATCCTTAACTGAAGGGTGTTTTACCTTTAACAAAGATACTTTCTTCTATTTCTAACAGAGCACAAAGTTTTAAACATACTGAATACAACTACTTTCCCCTCCTGAATTAATTAGTATCAGAGGGGTAGCCATGTTAGTCTGTATCCACAAAAAGAATGAGGATACCGGTGGCACCTTAAAGACTAACAGATGCATCTGAATAAGTGGGTTTTTTACCCACGAAATCTTATGCCCAAATAAATCTGTTAGTCTTTAAGGTGCCACCGGACTCCTCGTTGAATTAATTAGGTTTCACTCATTGACAGCTGTGGGGTCATAATTGTTCTAATTCTCCAACTGCCCACAGAATCTTTTAGGAAAAACAGGGTAGATAAAATCTTAATCTCAACCATAAGACATGTAGAAAACACATACTTGATTTTAAGGAAAAACACATTTGGGCCTTCTTTATATATCAAAAGACAAAAAAGGGCACAGACCCAATTTTCTTTTCATGGGCATGTCATTTTTTAAAGTTTTCTATGCACAGAGGCCTAGAAACTAGAAGAGGCCTAGACTACTCTGCTGCAACACCTGCCTTCAAATTGTGATCAACAGGGATGCTGTTGCTGACAAAGCATGATACCTAGCAGTCATGTGACAGACCCATACCTAGGGAACTCCCCACCACCAGACTTGAGGGCAATTAACAAAAATGAAGACAGATCTCCTTCCTTTCTCTCAGAGTGGCACAGCACCATGAACCAGGAGAGCTAATCTTTTCAAAGTCCTCTCCATACTGCTAGCTTCTCCCCCACTCTGTTTGGAGTCTCAATTCTGGGAGGGGGAGGGGGGGGGGGCAAGTTTCTCACTTGGTGTAGCTACAGGACCTAGGCACAACAGGGTTTCAGTCTTGGTTGTGGCTTCTAGGCACTGCCAGAGCACAGAAGTTATTTAAAAGGAACATTTTTATAGATCTAACATGGATATTCTTGCCCTATTTTTAAATTACAAATATTTCAAGCAATAATATTTCTGGCTAGATTTTCCTGAGAGACATTGGCATGAAGGTAATATTTTAGCAGTTACAATATTTGCCCATTTTTAGGATCTAAACTCTTTTCAAAATTTCCAGGGTGGTTTCTTTTTCCCCGCCATCCCCCAAAGCTTTTGTTCTCATCTTTCCCCTGAGACACTATCACTAAAATAATATTATGGAGTTAAGTGTCATGAGATGCAGCACGGTAGCTAAGTGAGTTCTCAGCAGACTCCTGAAGAATTCCTCATTTCAAGCCCCACACTTCCTTTTTTGGGTGCAAAAATCACAGAAAGTGGCAAGAATGTCTAAACTTTTTTGATCACCAGAAAGGGCCAACTCCACCAAAGCAGATATGGAAACTTTGCACCCTGTTTCTTGGAAGATGGGTCATGACGAACAAATTAGCTGCCAGGAGTGTGCAAAATGGAGAGAACAGAGTTTACTATATAGATAATGCATATTTACCACTTGTTCAGTGACAAGGTGCACTACCACAACTGTATCAGACTGGTCTTATAATCAGGACACAGTGCAAAGGTTAGTCACAAACTAAATGTTTTATTATTTTATTTCATTTCCTGTCCTCAGAGCTCAAATTTTCTTTTAAAATATATTATCTAAATCTAACCATAGTTCTCTAATGAGGCTTACTCAGTGCTGCTTAGAGTGTAGACTATGTTTGTTTCAACTTTAATATGAGTAAACCAAGTGAAGTAATTCATATGTACTCATATTAAAGTTGAAATGAACATAGTCTAACACTTGTTTGAGTGTAACAGTTTTACGGAGTTTGCTTATACGCCTTTACCCCGATATAACGCGACCCGATAAAACACGAATTCGGATATAATGCAGTAAAGCAGTGCTCCGGGGGGGCAGGGCTGCGCACTCCGGTGGATCAAAGCAAGTTTGATATAACGCGGTTTCACCTATAACGCAGTAAGATTTTTTGGCTCCCGAGGACAGTGTTATATCGGGGTAGAGGTGTACCATAAATTACTGTGTATAACTCAGATCCTGTTCCACCTATAGTAGGTTATCCTCCATGGTCAATTCCTGAAGTTTGTATTTCTGGCAAAACTCTATGTACTTCAATAGCAGTTTTGCCTGAGTAAGGACTTTAGGGTTTAGACCCCAGTCTGTCTAACTGCATGTAAATAGTTTGTCTTTCATTGAACACTTTACATTGATTCTTGTTGAATTGTGTATCCTTGGTTTCAGAGTGTCTTTCCAATTAATCAAGATCCCATCCCATATGTTAATATTACCTGCCAAAGTATTTCTGATGTCTTCCACCTAGGTATAGTTTGAATTTCATTATGTTCTGCCCTTCAAATAATTAATAAAAATAAAGGAAACTTAATGTTTGGTCATGGAAAGACACTGCTTGAAGAAATCCCGCCAATTGTCAGGGCTGTACTGAAGTTCCCGGAGCTACTGGTAAAACAAGGAATGTAGCTAAGTGTACACAGAAATTTTAAAAACAAAAATCAGGTGCACTCTACCTGGGACTAAAATACCATTACAGACAACCAAGTTTGCTAGTGTTATTGTATCACTTGCAATTTGTTTATTGGTTAGAAGAGTAACCAATGAACATACCTTGCCATACATAGTCTTGAAAGCTGCCTTGATTTTTTGCCTTTGATCGCTGGAGCGATTGGACACAACATTAATGATAGCTTGCTCATCCGTTCCTAGGAAATAAAAAGGCAATTTTTTACAAGAAATATAAACATACTCCTCCAAAACTGTTCATTTTACAATTTTAGAGTTTTAACAAATACAGTGCATATTTTTATACATACATATATTAAAATAAAAAATGTTGGCCAATATATATGCTTAAAGGGTACAGTTTTCAAAAGCACCAGCTGAGAATTAGGAGTCTGAAAACTTTTTACCCAAGATCTATGCAATCAGAAGAAAAGAAAAATGTCTTTAACTTTTTGGCTAATAAACATAAACTCTGTAGTAATCACTAAATAAAGATCTTGTCTTACCAAATCCCTTCATAGCCTTGCGCAGTATTTCTGCATCCCTCCCAGCATCAAAGTTGGGCGCAGCTCGAATTGTGCCCTGGGTACTTTGAGTCATTGCTGCAGGCTAAGAATGAACGAGTTATGCATTACCAGCCAATTTACACAATGCAAAGTACTAATTTAATGTAGTGTTAAACTTTACAGTTAATATTTCAGAGAGAGATGCAAGGAACTTGTAAGTTTTACCACACACTTCTTGGGAGAGGAACAACCTCTTAACAGAGTTAGGAAGGCATTTTAGCGCAATGAACAGTTTTGATCCACTAATGCCAAATTAACACTGTTTTGCGCAGTTGCGTTGCTGAGGATATATTCTGGACGCAAACTCAGTGACCCTTTAGGACAGAACTGTTCTTTCCAATACATGTTGCTGATCTCTAGGGAGCATTCTGGATGTAGCACTTTCACTGAAATCAGTGGGCTTTCCAAACAGACCACATGCAGAATACTGAAGAAAGCTGCTGTGTGGGTTAAAGAAGACTCTCCTTTTTGCATAGAGAGAGTTTCCAAAAGCAAGCCACCGGAGGGCAGATACTTTCACAAGTACAGTGCCTAAGTAGCTGGCCTGTGCACTGGGGATTCTGCAGGGGCTTGATAGAATATATGTTCCATTCTATATGCATCCGAAGAAGTGGGCTGTAGTCCACGAAAGCTTATGCTCTAATAAATTTGTTAGTCTCTAAGGTGCCACAAGTACTCCTGTTCTTCTTTTTGCGGATACAGACTAACACGGCTGTTACTCTGAAACTTGATAGAAAGGAATCCTCCTCTCAGAGCCAGGGGCGGCTCTAGGCACCAGCAAAGCAAGCACGTGCTTGGGGCAGCCCATTTGCAGGGGCGGCAGGGATCCAGCATGGAAGCTGAGAACCAACAGGGGACCCTGGGAGCTGTAGTTCCTTGGTTAGCTCCCTGCCTATAGAGCCAGCCCTGGAGCAGGGAAAGAACTACATTTCCCAGCATTCCCTTGGCCACTACCACCAGGAAAGAGGGGGAGTGAGTGAGGAAGCTGAGACCTCACGCTGCAGCCTGCTTTGACTGGAGAGCTGCACTGTGAAGGTAGGGATACCATATTTTAACATTTAAAAAATAGGACACTCCACGGGGAGGGAGGGTAGCCCCCCCCGGCACCATCCACCCCCTCCGACTACCCCCCACAGAAACCCCAACCCATCCAACCCCCCCCCCGCTCCCTGTCCCCTGATCACCCCCTCCCTGGACCCCTGCCCCAACTGCCCCCCAGGACTCCACCCCCTATCTAAGCCCCACTGATCCTTGTCCTCTGATTGCCCCCTCCTGGGACCCCACCCCCTATCTAAGCCTCCCTTCTCCTTGTCCCCAGCTGCCCCTCCTGAGACCCCCGCAACTTCTCCCCTAGGACCCCACCCCCTACCTGTCCCCTGACAAACCCCTGGGACTCCCATGCCTATCCAACTTCTGCCTGTCCCCTGACAAACCCCCAAACCCTGACCCATCTAACCCCCCCTTCTCCCTGCCTCCCCGAACCTCCGCCCCATCCAACACCCCTGCTCCCTGTCCCTTGACTGCCCCCCCAGAACCCCCTACCCCTTCTCCAACCCCCCAGCCCCCTTACCGTGCCACTCAGACCACGCTGCATACATGCTACTGTGCTCCTCTGCGGAGCCACAGCCCCCTTCCACTCCCCCCGCACCTGCCTTCCAGATTTGAACACCTCAAAATTAAGGAGTGCTCAAGCTCAGTTTGGGCGGCTGTTACTTCATTTCTCCCAAATCAAATATACTGATCCACTGTAACTTGCTATAGAAAAAGTAGGATAAAATTGAGCAAGAAATGCTTCCCAGTGGTTATTAGGACTGGAATTGCTATTTTCAACAGCCATTGCCTTTTTTGTTTGTTTGTTTGTTTGTTTGTTTAAAAGGAAGTCAGTGATATTGCATTGGCAAATTTAGAAAGAAAGAGTGGAACAAAAGAATAATAAAGGCACTTCAACTTTTCCTCATTTATGTAGGACAGTCTTATAATATGCATCCAGATATCTTCCAATCACACAAGCTGAAAATTGTTCCACTTTACTGCAGTTCTGTAACCATATGGGAACCAATCCTGTCTGTGTTCTGTGCACACCTAAAATTCCTGCTGAATGACCTGCCCTGGGAGCGAGTTACCAGTGACCCAGGGCTGCGGCAGAAGGAGGGTGCAGGTGGTGGTGGTGGGGAAGCCCAGGGCTAGGGCGGCAGGAGGTGTTGGGGGGGGCAATGGTGGGGGGGGGGGAGGGGGGGCGGGTGGGGGGTTGGGGGCGGGGGGGGGGGGGGAGGGGGGGGGGTGGAGGGCCCAGGGCTGGGGTGGCAGGGGGTGTGGCGAGGAGCCCAGGGCTGGGACCGAGGGCAGCCAAAATTTTTTTTGCTTGGGGCGGCAAAAAACCTAGAGCTGGCCCTGCCACTACCCCTGTTCCAGTCCTTCCCTGGCCCACTCCAATCTGTCCCAAAGCACACTGGTAGTCCAAACAGAGCTGTGCTCCATGCTGTGCAGTCCCCGCACATGCTGCCCCTGCACAAGATCTAAGGTGCCACAAGTACTCCTGTTCTTTTTGAGGATACAGACTAACACGGCTGTTACTCTGAAACAAATAGATACTGTTTTATAGTAGGGCACTGTTCCATGTAACCGAAACAGATGCCCATGTATATTTTCAGGTAGCATGCATGCAGGGCTATATATGCTGAGGTCATTCCTTTATAACAGCTAAGGTACATTGGCAGGAACACCATAGAAACCCTTGCAGTTTCCTTAGTACTGCATGTAAAATGTAAAGAGCAAACCAATCCTAGAGGTGGACTTGGGTTCTTTACTAGCATGGATCACTAGGTGTCTTGATCGTTACCTGGCACCATTTATCATAATTAGCCTCTCTTTCAAAGAATACAAAGTTAGCGTATTGTATAGTCAGTATTTTTGAAAGGAGTTGGACATTTTGTCAGGAAGCTTCACACTTTTACAGTAAATTGTAATCATAGAATATCAGGGTTGGAAGGGACCTCAGGAGGTCATCTAGTCCTACCCCCTTCTCAAAGCAGGACCAATCTCCAACTAAATCATCCCAGCCAGGGTTTTGTCCAGCCTGACCTTAAAAACCTCTAAGGAAGGAGATTCCACCACCTCCCTAGGTAACCTATTCCAGTGCCCACCACCCTCCTAGTGAAAAAGTTTTTCCTAATATCCAACCTAAACCTCCCCCACTGCAACTTGAGACCATTATTCCTTGTTCTGTCATCTGGTACCACTGAGAACAGTCTAGATCAGTCTCTTTGGAACCCCCTTTCAGGTAATTGAAAGCAGCTATCAAATCCCCCCCATTCTTCTCTTCTGCAGACTAAACAATCCCAGTTCCCTCAGCCTCTCCTCATAAGGCATTTGCTCCAGCCCCCTAATCATTTTTGTTGCCCTCCGCTGGACTCTTTCCAATTCTTCCACATCCTTCTCGTAATGTGGTGCCCAAAACTGGACAAAGTATTCCAGATAAGGCCTCACCAATGTCGAATAGAGGGGAATGATCACATCTCTTGATCTGCTGGCAACGCCCCTACTTATACAGCCCAAAATGCCGTTAGCCTTCTTGGCAACAAGGGCACACTGTTGACTCATATCCAGCTTCTTGTCCACTGTAACCCCTAGGTCCTTTTCTGCAGAACTGCTGCCTAACCATTCGGTCCCTAGTCTGTAGCAGTGCATGGGATTCTTCTGTCCTAAGTGCAGGACTCTGCACTTGTCCTTGTTGAACCTCATCAGATTTCTTTTGACCCAATCCTCTAATTTGTCTAGGTCCCTCTGTATCCTATCCCTACCCTCCAGCGTATCTACCACTCCTCCCAGTTTAGCGTCATCTGCAAACTTGCTGAGGGTGCAGTCCACGCCATCCTCCAGATCATTAATAAAGGTATTGAGCAAACCCAGCCCCAGGACTGACCCTTGGGGCACTCCGCTTGATACCGACTGCCAACATGGAGCCATTGATCACTACCTGTTGAGCCCAACGATCTAGCTAGGTTTCTATCCACCTTATAGTCCGCTCATCCAGCCCATACTTCTTTAACTTGCCGGCAAGAATACTGTGGGAGACTGTATTAAAAGCTTAAAGTCAAGGAATAACACATCCACTACTTTCCCCATATCCACAGAGCCAGTTATCTCATCATAGAAGGCAATTAGGTTAGTCAGGCATGACTTGCCCTTGGTGAATCCATGCTGACTGTTCCTGATCATTTTCCTCTCCTCTAAGTGCTTCAGAATTGATTCCTTGAGGACCTGCTCCATGATTTTTCCAGGGACTGAGGTGAGGCTGACTGGCCTGTAGTTCCCCGGTTCCTCTTTCTTCCCTTTTTTAAAGCTGGGCACTACATTAGCCTTTTTTCAGTCATCCAGGACCTCCCCCGATCACCATGAGTTTTCAAAGATAATGGCTAATGGCTGTGCAATCACATCCGCCAACTCCTTTAGCACCTCAGATGCATGGACTTGTGCTCGTCCAGCTTTTCTAAATAGTCCTGAACCACTTCTTTCTCCACAGAGGTAGTGGAGTAGTCTGCAAGAAGCCATGATCTTCCTTTGATGAGGGCAAATATCTTGTGCATTCCCCAGCCATGTGAGCATAGTGGTGCAAAGATGCAGTGGAATTGGTGCAATCATTTGTATATTGAGGAGATATATTTACACATACAGAGAGCATGAAAAGGTGGGAGTTGTCTTACCAACTCAGAGAGGCCAATTAAGTAAGAGAAAAAAACTTTTGAAGTGATAATCAAGATAGCCCAGTACAGACAGTTTGATAAGAAGCGTGAGAATATTTACATGGGGACATAGATTCAGTGTTTGTAATGGCTCAATAACAGACTCCAATGAAAAACTTAGGCTTGAATAGAGACTTGGAATGGCTGAGCCATTACAAACATTGAATCTATCTCCCCATGTAAATATTCTCACACTTCTTATCAAACTGTCTGTACTGGGCTATCTTGATTATCACTTCAGAAGTTTTATTCTCTTACTTAATTGGCCTCTCAGAGTTGGTAAGACAACTCCCACCTTTTCATGCTCTCTGTATGTGTATATATATATATCCTCAATATATGTTCCATTCTATGCATCCAAAGAAGTGGGCTGTAGCCCATGAAAGCTAATGCTCAAATAAATTTGTTAGTCTCTAAGGTGCCACAGTATCTATTTGTGGGATTTACTAAGCAATGTGTTTATATGGCACTTGTAATAAAAACAATCCAAAGGAAACCAGCTTAATTGTTACTGTCTCTGGTGCACAACTACCATACACAGGTCTCTTAAATAAGCAGGCAGTTTTTAATGTATACAGTAGTCAACTGAGTATCCTTAGAAACTTATGTAATCAAGCAGCTAAAACAAAATGGGTGAACTTCACTTGCTGGCAAAGGCCCTCTTTGCCCCCATATGGGGGTTTGAGTGTGGAAAAACACACGTGACATGACTGCATAGTGAAGGGGGGAAGAGAGATGGAGTCTCCATATCCTATGCATGCCAAGAGAGAACACTCCACACCTGCTTTGATTTTGGTGAAAAGGACAGTGTCCACTGGATCTATACTTACATGGATCCAGGGACTGGGAATCTCTGCATAGGGTGCAGTGATCCTTCCTCCAGGCTATAGGCCTGAATATTAGCCCCAAGAGAGCAGAGCTACAGCCCTGCAGCTAGCCTCTGGCTTGGGGTGAGTAACTTTCACACCCCTACCCCCAGACTTTATGCAAGATAATGTCTTTACAAAGGAATCAAGAATTGCATTATCTGTACTTGCTTTGACATACTTCTGGCCTTAATCTTTCTTAATCTTTTTTAATCTGCAGTTAGAATAGTATGTTGCCTATGGTGACCAGATGACAAGAACAAAATATCGGGACACATGGGGGGGGCCTGCAGCCGAAGGAAATAAAAAAAAAAGAGTGCAAACTATCGGGACAAATGGCATCCCGACCATACATCAGTCGGGATGTGGGACAAACAACTAAATATCGGGACGTCTGGTCACCCTAATGTTGCCAGTTTGCATGTATAAGGAACGTCATCTAAACAAACATCTATGGCCTTAAAAATAAAGTCAGAGAGCCTATAACCCCCAAACTATAAACACATATATAAAATGATCGACACATCTGGCTGAGTCTAATATTAAAGTGTGGGTGCATCCAAAGTAAACCATCATTTTGCAGCATCTTAAGAAAGTTTCCAAACTAAAAGTAAGTGTTGTATGGTAAGTGAAAAATCAAAGGGAAATGATTGTGAAGCAATACCTTTAGTGGCATAACTATATTCCACTGTCCTCCCTATTCTAGTCTGGGTGTATTTTCAATTAGTGTGTTTCATGTTATTTTCCATACTCCCTTGAGGCACAGATTAATGAAGAAATATTTTATGTATTATTCTCATGGTACTAAAAAGTATGTTTTGAGACACCATGCTGCTTACATCATTTACTTTGCATTATGCTCCAATCCACCTTTTAACAAAATGATGATCCAGATGTTTCAGTACAAAAATGTGCAGACTTGGAAATAAATACTTATTGTGTCAAAAGGCAGCAACCAGTTTTATGGTGGGTTTTTTCATGCACACAAGTTCAATTAATCAGATTTTTAAAGAATGTTGTTTTCCAAATAATTATTTAAAATTCTGTTCTTATCAGTAGGATTTGATAGTTTACTCTAAATTCTCGGGGAAAGAGGAAAGCCTCATATGCAGTTAAAAATTAATTATTATGTAACTCCTAAACTTTTGTTTGATTTATTTTCAAAGGCTGTTGAAAACCTGAAAAGGATTCAGAAAAGAGCGACTAGAATTAGAGGTCTGGATAATGTGCCTTACAATAAAAGACTTATGAAGCTCCATCTATTTAGCTTCTCAAAGAGAAAGTTATGAGGTGATTGAATCACCTCATAAGTACCTATATGGGGAAAAGATTCTGATAGAAGAGGACTCTACTCTAGTAAAGGCATAACAAGAATCAATGCCGGGAAACTGAAACTAGATAAATTAAAGTGAGACAAAAGTGCAGATTTCTAAATTAAGGTACTTAATCACTGGAACAGCTTACCAAGGGATGTAATGGTTTCCATCACCTGAAGTCTTTAAATCTATATTGGATGTCTTTCTAATTATGTTCTAGCTCTACCACAAACTATGGGCTTGATGCAGGAATTAATGGATGAAATTCTGTATCCGGTGTTACACAGGTCAAACTAGATGTCCATAAGGGTTTCTTCTTCTTCTGTTCAGAGCTTCATTAAATATTAGCATGGTGCAGAATTTACAGTCAGATTATAAATCTGGTCATTAAATTACCAATGCTTTGTTTTTCTGTTCTATATATTACCATATAACCTATGAGCCAGTTGTCTGAATAATCTTATGTATGTAACCATGTCCAACCACGCTGCCGCATTCCCCTCATTCTCATTTATTGTGTCATGTTTATAATCTAGTTTGTAAATTCTTCGGGGTGGGTACTTTATCTAACAATCTGTTTTGCGAGACACCACGTACACCTTTGGTCTTGGTACAAATAAATAAGAAGAACTAGAAAAGAGGTTTTTAAAATTGCATTAAAGCATGGGTTTGATTGTAGTCACTTGCTAAAGGCATAAAGCCACTTCTGGTTTCAAAGTCATACATTCCTCCAGGATGGCAGATATGGCCCACTCACTAATCAGTGACACTTAGTACCAATGCAAAAAGCCAGCTACTGTCAAGATCTGGCTTGGAGATTATTTGGGTGCCTATTACACACACACACAGACACACACACACACATACACACACCCCTCTACCCTGATATAACGCAGTCCTCGGGAGCCAAAAAATCTCACCGTGTTATAGGTGAGGCCGCATTATATCAGGGTAGGAAGACGAACCGCTCCCTGCCCCAGCTCACCTCCGCTCTGCCTCCGCCTCCTCCCTGAGCGCGCCACCGCCGCTCCACTTCTCCCCCCCCGCCACCTTCCAGGCTTGCCTCGCCAATCAGCTGTTTGGCCCGGCAAGCCTGGAAAGGGTGGGGGGGAGAAGCGGGGCTGCGGCGGCGCACTCAGGGGAGGAGGCGGAGATGAGCTGGAGTGAGGAGCAGTTCCTCTGCGCCTTCCCTTACTTGCTGCAGCCCCCCTGCCTCAGCTCACCTCCGCTCCGCCTCCTCCCATGAGCGCGCCACAGCTCCGCTTCTCCTCCCTCCCAGACTTGCCATGCCAAACAGCTGATTGGCACAGCAAGCTTGGGAGGAAGGAGAAGCGGAGCTGTGGCACGCTCGTGGGAGAAGGCAGAGCGTAGGTGAGCTGGGGCAGGGTGGGTGCCAGGGAGGGCTGCAGCAAGTAACGGGCGGGCCAGAGGAACTGCTTGCG
The DNA here is from genome assembly GCF_013100865.1 of Trachemys scripta elegans. NCBI lineage: Eukaryota > Metazoa > Chordata > Testudines > Emydidae > Trachemys > Trachemys scripta. Next base: position 53,752,298 of record NC_048304.1, on the reverse strand, counting down.
GTAACACAAATTCGGATATAACGAGGTAAAGCAGCCCCGTCCCCCGGAGCGCTGCTTTACCACGTTATATCCGAATTCGCATTATATCAGACAGTATTATATCGGGGTAGAGGTGTAGTATTTTTTTACATGGCTTAGGAAAGATTTGTTTAACTCCTGTTATAATAGACATCAAATCTCCTTCTATCCCTCACTTCAATTTAAGTATTAAAACCTTTATTTAAAAAAGAAAAGAAAAGAAAAGCTTGCTTTACACATTGCTGAAATTCTATTTATGACAAACTGCTGTTGTGCATATCACATGGAACATCAAAGCAAATTGCACCACAGTTTTACCTTAAAAGGTGTAGATTTTTTAAATTATTATAAAAAGTAAGTTAAAAAAACACTGCTTAAGTACTGTTTTTAGAATTTTGAAACATACCATTCCAATTAGGTATATGTTAGGATTGTTATTGCTTTTTGAAAACACTTAATGGAAAAACTGCTCACAGCACTAGGTTTCTGATAGAAATAAATTTTAAAAAGAGGCTCAAACTAAGTGATCGATAATAAGGTCAACTTAAACAGCAGGTGTAGCTAAACTTGCATTTTATTTTCCCACAAATTACCACAATTTGGTTTTTTTGCCCACCCAATCCTGCCTGCAACAAAATACATGTTACACGCCCCTGCTATTATGGTAGTGGATCCTGCAGGACTCTATCTCAGACTGTCTTTTGTACAATTTTTTTCCTTCCCCTGCATTGTGTATAATAGTAACACTATAAATTATTTCAATTGCCCAGCTGTGCTATATTGTACTATTGGCAGCGCAAACGATAAAACCATGAACAAAGAAGTGTTTTTCCATTGAAGGGAAGTTAGCCATTTTCCAAGACTGTTTGACAAAGTAGAACAAATTTATACCTCTCCTACCAGCCAAACTTTCCCCAAAAAGTGTATTAGTTAAACTGATTACAAGTAACTGATGTGATAGCTGATTTTGAAACATTCTGTAACTGGAAATAAAAAGAAGCCATTCGTTTTGAAAACTTTCAGTCAAATCCTCATCGCAGTGATGTCACTGGCAACACTGACCAAGATTGGACCTTTATACAAAATTCAAAGGGAAAGTCAAGCATGTGCTATTCAAAAATAGAATTAGACACATACTGCAGTATTTGGTAACATAGTAATACTCAGGATTGCAAAGAGAATCTGCCTTACATGTTTCCTATCCACTCAATGCATTTGACTATACAGGACTGTATCCTCTCATAGCAGTTCTTCTGGTATCATGTTGCACATAATACATAAAGGGCTATTACTGAACAGACTGTAACACTGTCTGCAGAATTACTACCAGCATCTCCCCTTCTCTGCCCACCCACCCAGAACTATTATAAAGAGACAGACTGTCATTTTCCCCATGAAAACGGCAATGTACTGCTCAGTTTTATTATGAAAGTAGTACAATACATACCTGACTAGGCACTGGGGAAGGTACTTGTCCACCAGGGTATCCCACTTAAAGGAAAATTTTAAAACAAAGCAAAAGAAAAAGGTTATTTCTTAATACAGAGTTAAGATACATTGTAGTATCATCTTATTTCATAATGCATCACTTTACACATCTATCAACTTTGCATACATAGTCTCTGTTTTCACAGATGAAATTGCCTATGATACTCAGCAAACGGCAGCTCTTGTGGAAACCATGGGAATGACTAGCAACAGCAAATAAGCCACAGGAGTGGCTCCAGTATACACGCTAGTAAGAAAGCATCAAGAGTGCTAAGCAATTTTACTAGTGCTGTGGGAGCTAGTGAAATCTCTTAATCCCTGCTCCCTATGACAAAAGCCAGGAAACTCAGAGCTAAGGAACAACTGGTGTCCAAAAGGAGCTTAGCAGTTCAGTATTAAAGATATTCTAATTACTACAGCTGACTAGAGTGAAGATTAAATCACTTACAAATGTCTTAAATATGAAGAGTGATACACTGACAATTGTTAAAGCAAAATACGACCGAAGTAATCTGGTTTTCCATTAGAAAGCATTGGAACATGTGTATTTTATTCTTCGTATGTAGGTGGGCATACAAACTTGTGTTATGTTAACAGTGGCTTAACCACTGTTAAAGTTAGTGAAGCAATCTTAAAAGAACTAAGATGGCCCTCATAGCTGTCCCCATTCTCAGTCTCTTCTAAGTGCTACTCTTAAGCGCATTCAAGGAGATAGCTGCCTAGCTGACAACTGAAAATCCTTAAAATGTCCTTGACACACATCATTTACATTCACTGGGTTGCCTTTAAGCACCTGCCTATGCCTCCTTTACACTTCCCCCTACTCCCAAGTGCTTAGTTCAGTGTGGGCATAGAGATTTACTTTTGCTGCTGAGCACTGCACATATTTCTCAGGGCTATGCAGAAGCGTCTCCATACAGGCACTGATCACTAGTGCATTCTGGTTTTCACAATTCATCAATGGCCTTCAGGATCAAGAAGCAACAGCATCCCAATCACTATATGAAAATAAACAGCAACAGGAAGTGTGCCTTTTCTGATATATGTAGTATTTATTTAGATTTGAGTTCTCCTCTCAGTCATTCATTGGTCTTAGAAATCATCAGGAGTTGTCTGTCCTTCATAAGAACATACATAGCATCCAATTGCAATAGCTAAGAACAACAGAGGGAGCTGAGGGCATAATTTCAGGTTCTTAACCTGGAATTCCTTGGTGCAACTCTTAGGTATATGACTTTTTTGATATCTGACTAGGATGGCACACACAGGCACATGCACACCCCCATTACCTACCTGGTATTTGTGCTGGTCCACCTCCCACATAGGTTTGAGATGGAGGTTGAGGATAACCACCAAAGCTAGATCCATTAGGGGGGACACCAAACCCAGGACCTGTAGGAGCTAGAGGGGAAAAAAAGGGTAAAAAAATAGAGGTTTTTTGGTAATTTAAATTTTAGTTGATTTATAATAAAAACAGAGTAGGATGTTGTGTAATGCAACTGTAACTAAAAATCTTTGGACACAGACAACAATATCCTAGTAATTTATACAAAGATTTGAAAAACTACTACCATGCTTCGTGAGTTCAGACACCAGATTGGAATAAAAGTAGTAATATTTCTGATTTACCTTCATCTCCTTTAGAAATAAGTCTGTGGAACTTTCGGGTTGGATTTATGTAGGTGAGTTATTGAGAAACACATTTGTTTTTTTCCTTTGGAATAATGTTAGACTTGGGAAAACACATATATGTTTAATTCATAAAGCTTGCAGTTTGACCTTTGGTAATTGTCAGACAGAAGCAATAACACTAGTTGGGGGTTATGACGAAGTGGGACTGTTCTTAATGTGTTCTTTGAATACTGAGTGGGGAGTGTTGGCCTGGGAAGGTTGCAGGGGAGTTTTGCTGGGGCTGTCTGCATGGGAGATGGAAGACTTTCCCTGAGGGAGGATACCTGAGCAGGAAACATGAGAACCGAGGAAGGGGGTTGGAGGCCAGGTGACACCTCTGCCCAGGAAACTGGACAAAGGCTGGGAGGAGGAGCCGGGGGGGGGGAGGCTGAGTAAGATCACTGGAGGGAGTTGCAGTTGGGAGCTGGCTAGGGAGATGGAGAGGAGCCCAGATGGGGCTCTGGTCCACCAACGAGGCTCTGGCCCCCCCCCCCCCCCCCCCCCCCCCGATGGACCTAACTGAGGGGGTCCTGTTTGTCTGTACCTGCAAGACCTGTCTTGGACTCTGTTCCTGTCGTCTAAATTAACCTTCTGTTTTACTGGCTGGCTGAGAGTCATGGTGAATCGCTGGAAGCCGGGGGTGTAGGGCCTTGTCTCCCCCCACACTCCGTGACAGGGGGGTGGGGGGAGGAAAAGGGCTTTCCTGAGAATTCTATTTGGTTATTCAAAAACTGATATGTCAGAGTTTGGCTCTGCAGAGAGGCAGAGCAGGAAACAAGAAATAATAAATGTTTACCCAGACCACATGTGCTAGGAATACAATGCAAATTGACAGCTAGTGCAGATGAGAATTATTATTTTTTAAATGGGGATGAGGTAGAAAAGAAGCATGAATAATAATGTACATTCAGTATTTAGAGCCTTGCCATCAAAATTAACAAAACTTCTGAATCCACAGCAATAATCCTAAAGCCCTTTCCCTAATGAAATGTGTGAAAAAATGTATTCTAATATTATACATTTATATAGTCCCTTTGATTAGAGCATAAAGCATTTGATAGCTATTAATTAAATAAGACTCAATAGCAAGAGCATAATTACTTACCCATTATCTGAAACTGAGGCACAAAAAGATTAAGCAATTTGACCATGGTCACACAGCATGTCAGTGGCATAACTGGAAATATGCCTCCTGCCTCTTCACCAAATGCTGGAGCTACCATATACGCTGCATTTCAGAGTTGGGAGCCAGTTCCAAGGACAGACCACCAGAACCGACAGCTGAAAGACCTTCATGTGCTTTCAGAACTTTGGTTTTCTATCATACCTGGTTTTTATCAGGAACTCGTTTCAATTAATTTTCTGATTTTTCCCCTTTGAATGTTCTCACCTAACCGTGCTCTCTAATAGCAGCTCTTTGGCTCCCTCCACAGCTCTCCTCTGCCTTTTCTCTTTGAGCACAAACACTCACTCTCTCCCTCTCCCCCGCCCCCACCTGCCCTCCCTATTCTCCTGTTCCCACTAAGTTCCACCTCTGCCCTGCTGCCAACAAAACCCAGCTCGCTGATCATGACTGGACTAGTGACAAACTCTGCCTATTCCTCTTCTTTCCTCTTCCTCATCCCTTCCTCTAACCCCAGTTAAAAACAAAACAAACCTACTCATTTGTTTGTATTCCCATCCCGTACCCTTTTATATCATTAGATTGTAAACCCTTTAGGACACTGGTTGCTTCTTTCCACATCTGTATAGTGCCCAGCACCTCGGCCTTTGGGTGCTATTGTAATATTAATATTGCCTACTCCACAGAACCGAGCTCTGCGTGCCAGTCTCCTGCAATAACCACTAGACAAAGCTTTTTTTTTTGTATTTTCTGAACCAAATACAGGGACTGATTATGATGGAAATAACCTGTGAACAGTGTTCTTGAATATTACCTCCAGGATAAGATGGCATCCCCCCAGGTTGGGGAGCTCCAGGGTAGCCCCCCCCAGGTTGGGGAACTCCAGGATAGCCTCCAGGCGCAGGGTATCCTGCAGCTCCTGGGAACCCACCACTTGGTGGCACTGCAGGATATGCACCACCTCCCACAGGAGGGAAGCCTCCAGGAACAGCAGGATAGGGATATTGACCAGCAGGTGGATAAACAGACTCTTGTCCTGTAGGCTGAAAACAGATAATGGAGAGAATACTTGTGTATCTGCTAGAGACAGACAAGGGAATAAAGACTCTCTCTCTCTAGCTACCAAAGTATGCACAACTTAATTAACAATAAGGTCTGGCTTAACAAAGAAGAGAAATTCAAAAATCTGCATTGATGAACTTGCTTTAACTCTTGTTACTGGGTTAAAAAAAAACAGTACAGATACAGAAACATCAAAATGTATTTGCCTTGTCAAGTGTGAGCCTGATCTTTAACAAGCAAGACGAGCAGTAAATGTAGGGTTACCATACGTCCGGATTTTCCCGGACATGTCCGGCTTTTGGGGGCTCAAATCCCCGTCCGGGGGAAAATCCCCAAAAGCCGGGCATGTCCGGGAAAATCGGGAGGGAGCGAGGGCTCGGCCGGGGCCTCTTTGGCTGGGGTCGGCGGTGCGGGGCCGGGCC